>NC_060142.1:427024147-427327629 GCF_021461385.2 Schistocerca piceifrons
CAATATAAATCGATTAAACCAAACAATAAAAGACAATATCTCCTGTTCTCTCTGTTTAAAACAGTGCTGACAACTTAAAATTTTTAGAAAGCCCCTACACTTTGTACTTGCGGTGTTTCTCCACAGTTAAGGTGAAACAATAGTTGCATAACAATACGAAAAATTCCAGAATGTATGAGTTTTCTCTGTATCAAGATATGTTTGAAGTACAAAATCATAGGTAACTCAGTTCTGTCAAAAAAATGGACATGTGGGATTTCTCAATATTCCCATTCAGTTAGTGTATCAACACACGACCTGAAAACTTGTGTTCGTAAACAGCTTTCTCTCCCTACAACCAATGAAAACTGAAAACATGTCATATTGAAAGCTTTATTTGAATTAGCCGATACTACTTCTTCCTAAAGTATTTAAAGTATTTGTTTTTCCTCGTGCAACACCTTATAATTAAACTTTGCCTTTGGCCTAGATTATTCTACAACCTGTTACCCATTCCAGAGATGTTTAAGTATTTATACTGCCCTCATAACACAGGTGCAATACATAGTTGAAATCAAGTAATGAAATATTAACACATATATCTGTGAAAATAATGTTTCATTTTGTTAGCTGTTCATTTCCGCTCACTGTGAACAAGTTGTGCAACAAGTAGTAATAAACAACAACTGAATACTTTCAGATGAACCTTTATTCTTCGACATGCATTCGTGCAAATTTCTCGAAACTGCAACTGTTACTCTATTCCAGTTGGTTATATTCCAGTTAAAGCGTGAGTAGTTCATTTTCATTTCTATTAATAAACTGTTGTCGTACACCACCATTTAAATACAACATAATATAAACAACTTATAATTTGTATAATACAGCCAACCGGTTCCAATAATATTTAACTTGACCTGGTTTCGACACCAGCTACTGGTATCTCCATCAGAAAAACTAAGAACAATTACCTATAAAAAAAACCATTAATACAGAGGAAAACCAAAAATAGATGGTTATTACACCGAAAATGCTTTTGTGGTGGCTATACTCAAATGTAAAGACAAATGAAAACTGATTGACGAGAAAAATTCTCTCGTCTTATAAAATAACTTCTTAAAATCGTATTTCAAACCATATAAAGTATAGTCACCTCAAAAAATTTGTCCTGTATAATAAACATGTATTCTTGGTTTTCCTCTGTGTTAATGGATTTGTTACCTTTATAGGTACTTGTTTTTGGTCTTTCTGGTGAAGTCACCTATAGTCAGTGGCGAAACCAGGTTAAGTTAAATTTTGTTGCAATGATTATAAAAATCATATTCTTGAACCATGTTTAAAACTGGAATATAAACAACGTTGAATGTAATTTCATACTTAATAAATTATTGACTTTCTTGTCATAAATATAAGGCAAGCTAAATCCTACTTCTGTTTTCTTACCTTACGCGCCAAACCTGAAAGCAGAGTTCACAGATTCGCAAATGGTTTTTCACATTTCCTTAGTTAAATATGTTTCGATTTTCCTTCTAATGCGATGTATTTTCCTTGACTCTGCTAACTTAATCGCAGTCTAGCGTTTCTTCAATTACGAGATTCGAGCTAGTAATGTACATAGATACATACATCAAAAAAAGTTTTTCATCACCTCGGTTCCGGAACCTGTACAGAAAATTAGAATAGAGAGAAACATAAACATCATTTCCGCCCTTTTTATTGCTTATGAAAACCACACATTTGCGTGTTGTACCACCAGACAGGGAGACCTTCAGAGGTGGTGGTCCAGATTTCTGTACACGCCGGTACCTCTAATACCCAGTAGCACGTCCTCTTGCATTGATGCATACCTGTATTCGTCGTGGCATACTATCCACAAGTTCATCAAGGCACTGTTGGTCCAGATTGTCCCACTCCTCAAGGACGATTCGGCGTAGACCCCTCAGAGTGCTTGGTGGATGACGTCGTCCATAAACAGCCATTTTCAATCTATCCCAGACATGTTCGATAGGGTTCATGTCTGGAGAACATGCTGGTCAATCTACTCGAGCGATGTCGTTATCCTGAAGGAAGTCATTCACAAGATGTGCACTATGGGGGCGTGATAGGGTTCATGTCTGGAGAACATGCTGGCCAATCTACTCGAGCGATGTCGTTATCCTGAAGGAAGTCATTCACAAGATGTGCACTATGGGGGCGCGAATTGTCGTCCATGAAGACGAATGCCTCGCCAGTATGCTGCCGATGTGGTTGCACTATCGGTCAGAGGGTGGCATTCACGTATTGTACAGCCGTTACGGCGCCTTCCATGACCAACAGCTGCGTAAGTCGGTCCCACATAATGGTACCCCAAAACAGCAGGGAACCTTGCTTCACTCGCTGGACAGTGTGTCTAAGGCGTTCAGCCTGACCGGGTTCCCTCCAGACACGTCTCCGACGGTTGTCTGGTTGAAGGAATATGCGACACTCATCGGTGAAGAGAAAGTGATGCCAATCCTGAGCAGTTCATTCGGCATGTTGTTGGGCCCATCTGTACCGCGCTGCATGGTGTCGTCGTTGCACAGATGGACCTGGCCATTGATGTCGGGAGTGAAGTTGCGCATCATGCAGCCTATTGCGCACAGTTTGAGTCGTAACACGGCGTCCTGTGGCTGCACGAAAAGCATTATTCAACATCGTGGCATTGCTGTCAAGGTTCCTCCGAGACATAGTAGGTAGCGGCCATCCAGTGCATTAGTAGCGCTTGGGCTGCCTGAGCGAGGCATCTCAGGTTCCTTTATGGTACAGTATATACAGTCAACGTCTATTTTCAGGAGTTCTGGGAACCGTGGTGGTGCAAAGCCTTTTTTGACATGAGTATATTTTAAAAATTGCCGACTTTCTGTTTCACTATATAATTTTACTCTCCACACAGAACGAAGTTCTAAGTCGATTTCCCAAAGTCTTTGTGGTTATAAAGTAAAAATTCGAGATCTACATTCTGTAGTCTACGTGACGTAAGCTCTTAAAAGCAGGTCCTTTATTGGAAAGTGAAGATTAAATGGTCCGGATTCATACGCGTGAAGATGATTCCAATGGAGCCTGCCGAAGTGGCCGTGCAGTTCTAGGCGATGCAGTCTGGAACCGCGAGACCGCTACGGTCGCAGGTTCGAATCCTGCCTCGGGCATGGATGTGTGTGGTGTCCTTAGGTTAGTTAGGTTTAACTAGTTCTAAGTTCTAGGGGACTAATGACCTCAGAAGTTGAGTCCCATAGTGCTCAGAGCCATTTTTTTGATTCCAATGGAAACATCAAAAGTGCATATTCCTAAAAACTGTACTTTCTATATGGCATTTTGCAGGAGTTACCCTTGCACTTAGACAAATGCCCAACAGTTGGCTACTCTTGTTGTATCACAGAAAATCCAGCTGTGTCATTACAAAGATGGTCGCCCCCTTGCCCACTTACACTGCGTTGAAGCAGCGACCTGCGAAAAGTTTTCGAGTGGTGAAGGTGTTAAATTTTGGAAATCCGCCGCAGGATGACACTACAGCGTGGTGATTAGTATATGTCCTGCAATAGGTGTGAGATAGGTGCTGGAAGATTAAAAGAGGCGCAGCTTCCGTGGAGGACGCCTCGCTCCCGGCCAAACACACGAACGAAAACATGTGCACAGTGAAAGAGCATTTGAAGGAAAACAAGCGTATTACTGTAAGTGAAATAGTCCTGTTTTGGATATTAGTGTTGGTTGGCTGCCAACTGCCAACTGACTGTACTGGTTCTCAGCAAGTCAGCGTAATTTTGTACTTAGAACCAACACTAATATCTAAAACAGTGACTATTTCGCTTACAGTAATACGCTTGTTTTCCTTCAAATGCTCTTTCACTGTGCCCATGTTTTCGTTCGTGTGTCTGGCCGGGAGCGAGGCGTCCTCCACGGAAGCTACGCCTCTTTTAATCTTGGCTGGCAGAACTGTTACAGGAAATGGAACCTGGGTACACCATCACCAATCTGAAACGAAAAGATTAAATAAAGAATGGCGCTATAGTTCTTCGCCAAAACTAAAATAAAATCCCCACTCAATCTCCGGCAGAGAAACTCATGCCTATTCTCTTTTTGGATGAAGAACAGGTAATTTTGGAGCTTTACCGGCAAAAGGGATTAACAGTGTGCAGATCTACTCTGAAATCACTTATCATTTTCGCCCTGCAATCAAGAATAAGCGACGAGCACTTTTCACTGCTTCGTTCCAAAACGACTACGTTGTCGTAGTACTGCCTGTTCAACAACTGTACAGGATGCGAAATACGAATGTCTCGAACACCCGGCGCTCAAAGAAGCTCTGGCACGAAAGCGTCAGAAGCGATGAAAAGGTGAAAAACGCGGGGGTACACACACACTTCCGAGGCAATGGAATGCGTGCGCTAAATATTAAATAAATAGTCAAGCTTTTCATTTGACTCACCATGGAATACGCACGGAGAAGTGGTAATAAAGAGTACACCCATGGTGGTACAATACGGTCAACATACTTATCATTTGTGAACAGCATGACGCGCTCCTGTTTGACTTAAATGCTTGGAGCGTACCGATATACTATGTACTGTTCGTTACAATTAATCAGCCACAACGAATACCAACAATGAGGTTTCCACAGCTTACAGGTGTACAGGTTTCAAGTAGTAATGAAACAGGAGAAATGCAGTTATCTGCGTGTCAGTAACCAGTTCAGTACGATAGCGACTAACATGGATTCACACTGATGTAACTTTAACATCACTGCTACTTCATTTCCTGGAAAGAGATTCACGATAGGAATATTGAGCAGAAAGCTTGCCGTAAGTTTGGTTCACCTCTTTTGATGCCGTTCTGCAAGTGTTATCTCGTTACGTTGTTACGGTACAGGTACAGGATATGCTAGTCAATTTGTGACCCTTCACCCACGTTTCGCGTTGGCTATAAGCAGTGAGTGCATCGAAGAAAGACTCATATCAGTAGTTAGAGCTGATAAACAACGTTTACTGAAGTAATATTGTCACTTGGCAGGTGGGCCACAAAAGTACGTTCAGCCGTAAAACATTTTCAAATAAAAATTTAAATTACAATTAGTTTGCTGGACGACCAGTACTGCACGAAATAGCGTGGTATAATTACTGGGGAGCTATTTGTGGTGCAGAAGTAGACCTCGACGGTGTCTCGACCACGAACTGTGTCCAGACTCTGTTAGAATTTTCGCTATAATGGATGAACTTACTGGTAGTTAATCGACAGCTTACTACAGTCGCTTTCCTGCCTTCAACGCAAGGCAAAACTGGCGGAGCTCCGATGTAGCCCAGAGAAAACTACAAAAATGCTTCGAGCAAAGTAAGCAGGGAATGCAGACCTGTACAGTCTTAACTGAGTTCTAGCATGGCGGTTCCCAGCACAAACTGAACACAATCTATCTGATGAAACGTACCCGGCACCTCTATGTAACGCTGATGCCACGAAGGGCGGACCCACCAGTTTGAAAGACAACTGTGATAGGGAAGGTGAATGACCGTCTTCAGTTTATTGGAAGAATTATAGGCAACAATGCTTCAGCGGAGACCGCCTATGGGCACTGGTGTGTCCTATTCTTGAGCACTGCTCGAGTGTTTGGGATCCATACCAGGTGGGACTGGAGGAGGACATCGAAGCAATTTAGAGGCGGGCTGCTATATTTGTTACCGATAGTTTCGAACAACACATAAGTTACGGAGATGCTTCGGGAACTCAACTGGAAATCCCTGGAGGGAAGGCTACGTTCTTCTCGAGAAACACTATTGAGAAAGTTTAGAGAGCTGGCATTTGAAGGTGACTGTCACACAATTCTACTGCAGCGAACATACAGTGCGTGCAAGGACCACGAACGTAGGAGGCCTATAGGCAGTCGTTTTTTGCTCGCTCTATTTGCGAGTGTAACAGGACATGTCCGAAAGAACAGATACCATCTTAGTATATATATAGTTAAGGTTCACCGGCCACTTGACCATCTTCTTCTTCTGTGCGAACGCACCAACAGTGCCCGAACTCTTACGGGAATCGGCAACGCGCCGCGAGTAATGAGTATAATGGGCGGGAGCACTACGAATGCAGTGCGGGACAAAACGTTGAGAATGTGGGTTTCGCGGGAGGCGTGCCAGAGATAAATCCCTGCAGTCGCACTATCCTCTGTGTCCTAGGTGGCTCAGACGGATAGAGCGTCTGACATGTAAGCAGGAGATCCCGGGTTCGAGTCCCAGTCGGGGGGCACATTTTCATGTATCCCCGTTGACGTATGTCAACGCCTGTAAGCAGCTAAGGGTGTTCATTTCATTGAAATGACTAGTAACGGTAGAGGCTACCCTCCGCCACGCACCGTACGATGGCTTGCGGAGTATCTATGTAGATGTGTATGTAGAAAAGGAGGTGTGTAGTATTGAGTCATCGCCAGAGCAGCAGTAGCCGCAGAATGAGTCGGTCAGGAGCGCTCAACGACTTCGAACGTGAACTAGTTACGTGAGTAACAAATCCATTAGGGGCATTTCAATCATTCTGATGGTATCCAAATAGATTGCTGGTGGTGTGACTATTATGTGGAAACTTGAGGCAACAACCACAGCTAAACCGAGAGCTGGCAGGCGTCTCGTGCTGACGGACAGGGATCACTGAGCACTGCGGAGGGTGGCAGGAATAAGATCACATGAAATCAGCCGAAGGAATCACTTGTGAGTTCCAAAGTGTTGCCAACAATCCAGCTAGCGCAATGACTGTGCGTATGGAGTTTAAAAGAATGGGGTAAAATTGCCGAGCAACTCCTCATAAGCCACAAATTTCTCTAGTCAAATTGACGAGGCAGTAGAAACTCTCACTAACGCCGTCCAGGACGCAATGGCGGGCACCATACCTGATCGCACCTCACAGCAACACAGTGCGTCCCTGTCCCAGGAAATCCTGCGCCTAATCTCAATGAGGAATCGCCTCAGGAGACAATGGCAGCGCACCAGGCGTCAGTACTTCAAACGGCACATTAACAGGCTACACGATAAAATACAAACACATAGAACACAACAGTGGAACCAAAAACTCGAAGGGCTGGACACCGCGCGACCTGGCGTGTGGCAACTAGCCCGTCACTTCACCATGGAGAAAATATATACCCCAACGCTTCAAGGACCTGACGGATCTGCGTACTCAGCAGAAAAGAATGCAGAACTAATGGCCCGCACACTCGCAGCGGCATTCACACCGAACCTGGTACCATCAGATCCAGTGTTCACACTTGCTACTGACCAGGAGGTTACACGCACTTTAACCCAACCATCGCGCGACGACGTTCAACATGCCAGCACAGCCTAAATCTCCTGGGCTATAATGCATTCCGCTGCTAGGAAAGCCCCTGGTCATGATGGCATTCAAAACCTTCTCCTCCAGGAGTTCACGGATAAAGCTACTGAGTACCTAACACACGTAACGAATGCCATAGTAAAACACCAACGCTTCCCCGCCTTTTGGAAGACGGTCAAGGTCCTGATGTTCAGGAAGCCGGGGAAAGACCACAGCCTCCCACAAAATTATCGACCCATCAGCCTTCTGAGCTCGCTCAGTAAGATTGTTGAGAAGGTGCTTCTCAGGTGCTTCTCAAACGCATCACTAGGCACTGCATAACAAATGACACCCTGAGACCGGAGCAATTCGGCTTCAGGAGTCACCACTCCACAACACAACGACTCTTACGGGTCGTGGAACATATAATACATGGCTTCAACACAAACAAAGCAACAGGGGCGGTGTTCCTGGACATCGAAAAGGTTTTCGACCGTCTATGGCACAACGGCCCCCCCATGAACCATGGACCTTGCCGTTGGTGGGGAGGCTTGCGTGCCTCAGCGATACAGATAGCTGTACCGTAGGTACAACCACAGCGGAGGGGTATCTGTTGAGAGGCCAGGCAAACGTGTGGTTCCTGAAGAGGGGCAGCAGCCTTTTCAGTAGTTGCAGGGGCAGGAGTCTTGATGATTGACTGATCTGGCCTTGTAACAATAACCAAAACGGCCTTGCTGTGCTGGTACTGCGAACGGCTGAAAGCGAGGGGAAACTACAGCCGTAATTTTTGCCGAGGGCATGCAGCTTTACTGTAAAGTAGTAAAAGAGTTTTGCTATTTGGGGAGCAAAATAACCGATGATGGTCGAAGTAGAGAGGACATAAAATGTAGACTGGCAATGGCAAGGAAAGCGTTTCTGAAGAAGAGAAATTTGTTAACATCGTGTATAGATTTAAGTGTCAGGAAGTCATTTCTGAAAGTATTTGTGGAAGTGAAACATGGATGATAAATAGTTTGGACAAGAAGAGAATCTAAGCTTTCGAAATGTGGTGCTACAGAAGAATGCTGAAGATTAGATGGGTAGATCACATATCTAATGGGGAAGTACTGAATAGAATTGGGGAGAAGAAGTTTGTGGCACAACTTGACCAGCAGAAGGGATCGGTTGGTAGGACATGTTCTGAAGCATCAAGGGATCACCAATTTAGTATTGGAGGGCAGCGTGGAGGGTAAAAATCGAAGAGGGAGACCAAGAGATGAATACACTAAGCAGATTCAGAAGGATGTAAGTTGCAGTAGGTACTGGGAGATGAAGAAGCTTGCACAGGATAGAGTAGCATGGAGAGCTGCATCAAACCAGTCTCAGGACTGAAGACCACAACAACAACGACATGGCACAACGGCCTCATTCACAAACTCGGCGACGCGGGATTCCCCGGCGGGCTGGTGCGTCTAATACACTCATACCTCACAGAAAAGAGTTTCAACACTGACGTGCAGGGATAACAATCAACACGACACGGTATACACGCGGGAGTACCCCAGGGAAGCATCCTAGGGCCCCTACTGTTTAACCTCTACATAAACGATCTCCCAACCACACACAACACAACGATGGCAATCTACGCGGATGACACAGCCAGCCTCGCCCATGATTCGAAACCATCAAACATTACATCAGACTGCATTTAGAGTGGCTGAGCCATGGTTGGAGAAATGGAGTGTTAGAGTAAACTTCGACAAGTGCGAAGCCGTTCTGTTCACTAGAAGACCGAAGCAACTGTGCAAACACCGATACTGCAGACCAGTAACTCTTCATGCACGCCGAATACGTTTGCGTGAGAAAGTCAAATACCTCAGTGTCTGGCTGGACCGGAAATTACTCTGGGGGGATCACATACAACACATGACCAACCGAGCAAGCGCGAGGCTCAAACAGCTCTACCCTATGCTCAACAGGCGTAGTACACTGAACAGAAGGGTGTCGAGGTCCATGTACATGGCACTTATTCGACCCCTGATGACGTACGCAGCTCCTGTCTGGGGATACGCTGCGCCTACACGTCTGCGCCGTCTGCAGCTCATACAAAACAAAGTACTCAAAATCATAAGCAATGCTCCACGATAGACACGCATCGCGGACCTTCACCGGGAATTCCGACTTGAGACTCTCACAGAGGTAATCCACAAACTCACCACAAGACTATACAGAAACTCCAAACATTCGCAAAACCCGTCTATTCTGAATCTGAGGAACTACAACCACAACCATAGATGGAAACATAAAAGACCAAAAGACATTCTTGTAAGGACCAAACATCTATGGCCAAGCACATGCAAACACAACGGTACAGGTGAGTCCCTGTTAATCAGACGCCATTACTGGATATCCAGCTGGAACACACTGCCGAATAACTGGCACCACGCAGGGAAGCCGTACCGTACACTGCATGAAGACAAGCTCCACACCCCCCCCCCCCCCCCCCCCACACATTGAGATGATCTATGGCCGATCTCCCACTACTATATAACGAC
The DNA here is from genome assembly GCF_021461385.2 of Schistocerca piceifrons. NCBI lineage: Eukaryota > Metazoa > Arthropoda > Insecta > Orthoptera > Acrididae > Schistocerca > Schistocerca piceifrons. The sequence goes on from NC_060142.1 coordinate 427,033,963, forward strand.
CTTGATTGTTCCAGGAATGTAGCGGCTGCAGCAACTGGGATGCATCGTCATCGCTTGCCACGGTAATGATGCATGACCCATACTAACAAACCCAACCTTGCATGAACTATCGCAGCTATTAAGCCACTGCTGCTCTTACTACCCATCCCACTGTCGTAGAGGTTTTTTTCCCACGACACGAGCCTTGGCACTTTTTTCCCTCTGCTCTTCAAATTGCTACCCTCACTCCGTTTCGTCCACTATCTATCACCTGATGGACCGTGTTAATGCTTAATCTTACCCAGACGCACGGATAACACCACAGCCCAGCATCCTGTGATCCACTTACTAGATAACTAACGTGTTGACGGAGGTAGGAGTAGAACTTTTGGTCTGGTCACCACGTTGGTGCGGGCGTGGAGTGGCCCCATCTCTATTTTTGACTGAACTGTCGTGTTCACCACGCCTCAAGGACCTGAAGGCAAGGGCTCAGAACATCTTGAACTGTCTATACGACCCGTTGAGAGGGCAGGATGCGTATGCTCCAATTTTATAGGGCCTACATGTGATCGAGGCTGGACTTTGGTTGCTCAGGGTATGGGACAGCGAAGCCTTTTTACTTGAAGATCTTTGATGCTGTACTCTATGAGCGGATCAGGCTGGCCAGATTTGCTCAAAGGACCAACCTCATACCCAGTCTGTGTGCTGAACCGCCACTTATCATTCGGTGGCAATTTCTCATGGTGCGTCATGCGTGGAAGTTCTTCACTACTCCCACTTCCCCCAGCGTATCATACCGTTACTCGTCTGGCTATGGAATGCCTCTTTGCCAATCTTTTGGGATCCGCGCGAAGTGTGTGCTGGTGTGTGGCCATGCACAGGCTCAAATCTAGGGTTTTAACTGGGTGCCACCTTGCTTACTCCAGAGGTCCACACTGATTTTAGATTTAATGCCGTAGAGGAGAGCCACAACTATGTACCTTTATTCACGGATGGGTCTAACCGGTGGGATTCCGTTTAATCCTCATCGAGTTCTCAAGTACTCACTGGTTTTGATGCCGAATTATCCGCGATCTTAAGGGCACTGGAGGAGATGAGAGGTGTCGCGCGTTGCCAAACTCTCCATCTATTGCTCGTTCCTGAGTGCCCTTCAGCCTCAGAAACGCATGTATCCAGCCTATGAAGTAGTCCAGAATACCAAGAACGCCCTTCCCAACTTACAAAATCTGGGGAAGGACGTGTCCTTATCTTGGGTACCAGGGAGAACGAAAGGGCGGATAAAGCAGCCACGGTCGTGTGACGTGATCCTCAGTTAGCTCAGAGTGCCACTCCACTGCATGCTATCATCTCTCCGCCGATGGAAGAAGAGTGGGTGGAAGTGAGAGACAATAAGCTACGTTTATTAAAGTCCACAAAGCGGCTGTTGCGTACCTCCTTCCAGCCGAGCAAGAGGGATGAGGTACTCCTTAATCGTCTTCGCATAGGCCACAGCGCTATGATGCATAGCCTCTTGTTTCACCAAGAGGACCCTGCAATGTGTTTTATTTTCAGACATGAGGGCAGTGGTAGATTTACTGAAAGATCTGCCCGCTACTTTAAGTGACATTCGAACAAATGTGGTTAGTGTTTCGAAGTTTTGTGATATCTCCAACTTGCTCCCTAAAACTTAATGGCACGTTCCTAATGTATTAATAGGGTGATTGGCTCAACAATGTTTTCTGTAAGTGGCCAGTCAGTCACACTTCCGTGTGCTATTATTTTGGCTCCCCTGTCGTCTTTCTTTTTTAATCCCAGGTTTAGCACCTTTCACTCTTTCTCCGTTGTCTTATGACGCGACTGTGTAACAAAGCGAGTGAGGTGGTTGTGAGTGAGTGTCACTTTGTAGGTTCTAGGCCTTTTATGTACAGTCTTTTCTTTTAATATTTCGGGCACTGATAACCTCGTTGTTGTGCGCCCTAAAACACTAATAATCTTTTAATATTTGTGAGGGTGCTGATAGCCTCGCCGCTGTGCGTCCATTGACTGCAAGCCCACACAATGTAGTCAGTGCTAAGCGGTGCTTGAGGTGATGTAATGAGCAACGTCACAGGACAATGGACAACTGGAAACGAGTGATGAATCACGCTGTACTCTGCGGCAGTCCGGTGCAAAGGTTTGTGTCTGGCGAATGCCTGGAGGGTGAAATACGAAGGAGGCGGTGTAACGGTATGTGGGCGTTTTTCGTGGTCAGGGTGTGGTCCCCTCATTGCGGTTAAGAAAACGTCAGATCCTGTAAGACATGAACACGTTTAACAGAAACGTCTTCTGCGTGCAGAAACGAACAGCTCTGAGACGGTATTTCATCAGTATGACAGAGCACCCTGTCATAAAGCAGCATCTGTAAGGCAATGATTTGTAGACAATAACATTGCTCATGCACTGGCCTGCCCATAACTCCGTCCTGGACCCCATGAATATCTTTGGGATGAACCGAAAGTTCGAGTTCGCTCGAGACCATGGAGTCCATCGTCACTGGCTTCTATGATTTCGCCTGTTGAGGAAGAATGGGCTGGTAGTCGTGCACAGGCATTCAGACACATCACTGAAAGTATCTCTAGCTGAATCCAAGCCGTCATAGGGGTGAAGGTCGCCAAACCCCACGTTAATGTCCGCCAACAGGTCTCCAGGTATTTTTGATAAGATAATGTTTTTGATAAGTGCACATATTTCTGGCACCAGATTTCTTCATTTCATGTCAGATATTGCGCATTTTTTTAGGCACGGCACAAGCCTGTAGTAAATGTCATTAATACGCGATGACAAATAGTTTACTAGTAATGCAGTGTCCTTTACTTTTCTTGTGCAGTAGCACCCGTAGTCAAAGGATGTCAGAGGGTGTTCATTCAGAGCGTTAGCTGCCCTCTGTAATATAAAAACTGAGTGGACGGATCAACGATGAACTTTAGCAGGTGTCATGGACGTCCGCCCCGAACATATACAACGAACAAATTTACATCAGAAAAAAGGTGTAGCGTCTTTGATTCATAATCAAAACGTCTTCGGTCCCGGGTTCGAATCCCAACACTGCTTAAAATTTTGATTAATAATCAGCATTGGCGGCCGAAGACTTCCAGCATTCTGCCAACGGCCATGTCAAAGAGGGTGGAGGGGCGTACAGAGGTTCAGGGCACTGTCTTGTCCTAGGGGTGGGAAACTGCCCCTGAGGGCGGAATAATCAGCAATGATCAGTAGCATGAGGATGCAGAAGGCAATGGAAACCACTGCATTAAAGACACGTAACGTGTATCCACAGGACATGTGACCTGTAATTGAAGAAGTTTCATGATGTTCTCTCCATTGGCAAAAGATTCCTGAATAGCCCCACATTCAGATCTCCGGGAGGTAAACTCCAAGGGGGAGGTTACCACGAGAAAAAGATTTAATAATCAACGAAAGTATAAAGTTCTACGAGTTGGGGCGTGGAATGTTAGAAGCTTGAACGTGGTAAGGAAACTAGAAAATCTGAAAAGGGAAATGCAAAGACTTGATGTAGATATAGTAGGGGTCAGTGAAATGAAGTGGAAAGAAGGTAAGGATTTCTGATCAGATGAGTATAGGGTAATATCAACAGCAGCAGAAAATGGTATAACGGGAGTAGGATTCGTTATGAATACGAAGGTACGGCAGAGAGTGTGATACCGTAAACAGTTCAGTGGCAGGGTTATTCTTATCAGAATCAACAGCAAATCAACACCGACAACGATAGTTCAGGTATGCATGCCGACGTCGCAAGCTTAAGATGAAGAGACAGAGAAAGTGTACGAGGATATTGAAAGGGTAATATAGTGTGTAAAGGGGGATGAAAATCTAACAGTCATGGGGGACTGGAATGCAGTTGTAGGGGAAAGAATAGAAGAAAAGGTTACAGGAGAATATGGGCTTGGGACAAGGAACAAGAGAGGAGAAAGACTAATTGATTTCTGTAACAAGATTCAGCTAGTAATAGCGAATACTCTGCTCAAGAATCACAAGAGGATGAGGCCGGGTGATACGGGAAGATTTCAGTTAGATTACATCAGGGTCAGACAGAGATTCCGAAATCAGATACTGAACTGTAAGGTGTACCCAGGAGCAGATATAGACTCAGATCACAATATGTTAGTGATGAAGAGTAGGCTGAAGTTTAAGACATTAGTCAGGAAGAATCAATACGCAAGGAAGTGGGGTACTGAAGTACTAAGGAATGACACGGCTGAAGTTCTGTAAGGCTATGGATACAGCAATAAGGAATAGCTCAGTAGGCAGTACAGTCGAAGAGGAATGAACATCTCTAAAAAGAGCCATCACAGAAGTTGGAAAGGGAAACGTAGATACAAAGAACGTAACTGCGAAGGAACCATGGGTAACAGGAGAAATAACTCAACTGATCGATGAAAGGAGGAAGTACAAAAATGTTCCGGGCAACTCAGGAATACAGAAATACAAGGCGCTGAGGAATGAAATAAAGAGGAAGTGCAGGGAAGCTAAGATAAAATGGCTGCAGGAAAAGTGTGAAGACTTCGAAAAAGAAATGATTGTCGGAAGGACAGACTCAGCACACAGGAAAGTCAAAACAGCCTTCGGTGACATTAAAAGCAAGGATGATAAAATTAAGAGTGCAACGGGAATTCCGCTGTTAAATGTAGAGGAGAGAGCGGATGGGTGGGAAGAATTCATTGAAAGGCTTTATAAGGGGGAAGATGTGATAGAACAAACAGGAGTCGATTTAGAAGGGATAGGGAATCCAGCATTAGAATCAGAATTTAAAAGAGCCTTGGAGAACTTAAGATAAAATAAAGCAGAAGGGATAGATAACATTCCATCAGAATTTCTAAAATCATTGGAGGAAGTGGAAACGAAACGACTCTTCACGTTGGTGTGTAGAATATATGAGTCTGGTGACATACCATCTGGCTTTCGGAAAAGCATCATCCACACAGTTCCGAAGATGCCAAGTGCTCTCAAGTGCGAGAATTATCGCACAATCAGTTTAACAACGCATGCGTCCAAGTTGCTTACAAGAATAATATACAGAAGAATGGAAAAGAAAATTGAATATGTGCTAGATGACGACCAGTTTGACTTTAGGAAAGGTAAAGACGCGATAGAGACAATTCTGACGTTGCGGTTCATAATGGAAGCGATACTAAAGAAAAATCAAGACACGTTCATAGGATTTGTCTACCTGGGAAAAGCGTTGGACAACATAAAATGGTGCCAGATGTTCGAAATTCTGAAAAAAGTAGAGTAAGGTATAGAGAGAGACTGGCCATATACAATATATACAAAAGCCGAGAAGGAGTAATAAGAGTGGACGACCAAGAACGAAGTGCTCTTAATAAAAAGTGTGTAAGACAAGGATGTAGCCTTTCGTCTCTGCTGTTCAATCTGGACATCGAGGAAGCAATGATGGAAATAAAAGAAAGGTTCGGGAGTGGAATTAAAATTCAAGGTGAAAGGATATCAATGATACGATTCGCTGATCACGTTGCTATCTTGGCTGAAAGTGAAGAATTACATGATCTGCTGAACGGAATGAACAGACTAATGAGTACAGAGTACGGATTGAGGGTAAATGGAAGAAAGACGAAGGTAATGAGAAGTAGTAGTAATGAGAAGAGCGAGAAACTTAACATCTGTTTTGATGGTCACGAAGTAGATGAAGTTAAGGAATTATGCTACCTCGGCAGTAAAATAACCAATGACGGACGGAGACAGGACTTCAAAAGCAGACTAACAATGGCAAAAAAGGCATTCCTGGCCAAGAGAAGTTTACTAGTATCAAACATAGGCCTTAATTTGTGGAAGAGATTTCTGAGAAGGTACGTCTGGGGTATAGTATGGTATGGTAGTGAAACATGGACAGTGGGGAAACCGAACAGAAGAGAATCGAAGCATTTGTGATGTGGTGCTACAGACGAATGTTGAACATTAGGTGGACTGATAAGGTAAGGACTGAGGAGGTTCTGCGCAGAATCGGAGAGGAAAGGAACACATCAGGGAATGACTTCCATGGTAGAGGAAGCTGTAGAGGGCAAAAACTGTAGAGGAAGACAGAGATTGGAATACATCCAGCAAATAATAGAGAATGTAGGTTGCAAGTGCTACTCTGAGAAGAAGAGGTTAGCACAGGAGGAGAATTTGTGGCGGGCAGCATGAAACCAATCAGAAGACTGACGACCAAAAAAATATTCGTCTTATCTCTACACATCTACCACACTTAGCACACTCGATAATCTGTTCTTGTCATTTCTAATCTTTGTTTGCCCCCTATAATTAATCATAACTCCTTTCTTCAGCACTTTTCAGTGCTGGGGTAACTACTCCTTGAAGCTGTAGCTGGTGCCTTCTACACTAGCTATGCTTGTGCGAAGTGTTTCCCATAGTGTTCTTCTTGTATTGGTTCTATCTAGTCTCTTCTTTATCCGTCCACCTAAGTTGAAATCTTCTTCGAATTTCTCATCTCCCACGCATCTTTTCTTTGGGGCATTGCTCTCCAGAGCCACACTTTTAGCAACACCTTTGGTGTCAGTGTTTTATATCAGAGCTCTCTTCTCTTTAGTGAAATATAATCTTAGATAAGACTGTAGATGGAGGAACGTGGAGTCATATATTGTGGTGACAATAGTCATAGGATAGCGATGTGCACATGCACAGATGGCTGTAGTATCGCCTATACAATAGACAACGCAGTGACAGACGACCTTCACTTAACGACCAAGAGCAGCGGTGTTTGCACAGGGTTGTCAGTGCTAACAGACAAGCCACAATGGGTGAAATGAGCGCAGAAATCAATGTCGGACTTACGATGAATGTATCCGTTAGGGCAGTGCGGCAAAATGTGGCATTAATGAGCTATGGCAGCAGACGACCGACGCGAGTGCCTTTGCTAACAACACGACGTCACCACAGCGCCTATCCTGGACTCGTGACCACATCTGTTGCACCCTAGAAGCCTGAAAACCCGTTGCCTGGTCAGATGTGCCGCGATTTCAGTTGGTAAGAGCTGATGGTAGGAATGGACTGGGTCATCTGGTCCAGATGGACCGATCATTGACTGGAAAGGGCTATGTTAGGCTACGTGGAGACTATGTGCAGTCATTCATGGATTTCATGTTCCCAAACAACGATGCCCATGCCACCAGGCCGCAATTTTTCGTGATTGGTTTGATGAACATTCTTTACAATTTGAGCGAATGATTTGGCCACCCAGCCCACCTGATGTGAATCCCATGGAATATTTATGGAACTCAATCGAGAGGTTAGTTCGTGCACACAATCTTGCACCGGCAACACGTTCGCGATTATGGACGCCTAGAGGGGCAGCGTGACTCAATATTTCTGCAGGTGACTTCCAACAACCTGTTCAGTCCATGCCAGGTCGAGATGCTGAAATACGCGGGGAAAAAGAGGTACGACACGACATTAGGAGGGTTCGCATGACTTTTGACACTTCATTGTAATTTATCATTTATATAAAAGATACCTCGTAGATGACAATGGTCTGAAACTACGTCCCAGAGACGTCCAACAACGTGTAGTCTTGCAAATCTTACGAGCCGTCACAGCGCGCCACATTGTCCACGCAGACGGGAAGCCGTGCCGTTGCCCTCGTTTGGGTCGGCGAGCACGGCAGCCACGTTGCTCAGATGTTATCTTTGTCCCCATTCGGAAGCAAGGACGTCGGTCACGGTCAACCGGCCGCTGACATAATGGCAAAGCGTGGCGTGCAATGACTGTGCACCGATTCTGGTGGGCTTGCCGCAGGTGGTAGCCGAGCCGCGTAATTGTGGAAGGCTGCGACTCGACACTTACCGAACCTGAAGCACTGACGTTAATTCGCCCGTCTCTGTCATTCGATAACTGAAGGAGGGCGCTGTTAACACCGAAAACACAATACAGTTGATCGAATACACAATGGTTTATGCTGTCAACGGAAGAAGATACGATGGTCTTATTTGCTGTCATTTAACCCTTCGGCCACCGGAAGCAAACATTTATTGACAACTTGAGTTCAAAGCTATAGCTTTATTTCCCCTCTGCGAAGTCTACTGAGATGATCACTTCTAAGATAACTGAGAAAAATTTATACTTAAAAAACAACAAATTCAATTTATACAGAAAGCCTTTGTAGAATTAGCGCGCTTCATCCCTGCTTAGAAAAGTGGGAAAGATGCCAGTCGAAATTAGTGTGATGCCTAAAAATCCAATACTAATGAATACAGCTTTACATACTAATGCTACAACCAGAATGAGGGGAAAAAAGAAAAGAAATTACAAGTATAGGACTTGGTCGCGAATGTAGTTTATAGCTTGCACTTCTCTGAGTATATATAGACACTCTTTAAAAAAACAGATAACAAAATCACCTTACATTGTGTATAATAAAGACAATATATCGACTATGTTTAAAGAACAGATATTAAAATCAACTTAATGCTTATATATTACATGCAATAGTTTTATTACGCAGCTTATAGTATTGGAAGATTCCATTCTTACGGATACTCGAGTTATTCCCAAATATATTTTCTCATGTAAATAAAAAATATAAGAGATCTAGCCCCATCACATTAATAATGGCATTCTATGACGATAAATATTTTGAATCAAAATTTGTATTGGAGAAGAAAACATTAGGCCAAGTTACACTCTTTAGATATGGGAATAGTTAAAGGAGCAATAAAACTTAATTGATGGCGAAATTGATTTACCCGCAGTTAATGGCCGTATACCATATTACAAAAAATAAATCAATACATAATTAAAACTTATTAACTAATGTAATAAAATACAGCTACGACAACAGAATTAAAGAACTCGGGAAGAACAGTCATTCGAAGAATCACTTTGGTTTCTGTGGATTAACTGCCCTCATCAGCGACAGAGCACTTGGCCATGTTGGCAGAAGACCGACAAGATCATTTAACAGGACTAGGTCACAAAACTAATTTTGAGAAATCACACGCAACGTGCACAACCTAAAGGAGATGGCCATAGTCCAAGATATTATATTCCAGAAATTTCGCCACAGCAACTACCCATTTTAGAACATAACCCAGGGTGCTCAGCGATTCTTATGGGTGCTGTGTCAAACATGGTGTGAAATCAAAAGGAATTCTGTCAGTTACATCACTATTCGTCACGATCTCTTCTTTCCCTACCTTCTTGCCCAGCCCTGCTCAACAGTTATTAAGATACTGAATAAACGGTGTCAAATACAAGAGCGATGAAACAGATTTAGATTTTCAACGTTTCTCCCAAGTGCAACGCGAACAGTATGACAAGTCAGGTGTCAGTGACGTTATTTCTACGTTCAAATGGCTGCACAGTTGGCACCATGAATGTCAGGGCGGCATTCGCTTCTTCTGTATCGAGATAATTTAAGGGATGTTTCAACGGTGCTTTGGACTGTATTCAAAGATGTTTTTACCTATATCAGTCCATAAGAACGCCGGAATATTTGTGTAAGCAAAGTCACTCTCGATTCTCTATTGTATCGGAGTCGACCCGTGCTATTATTCTCTTTCTAATGCTCTTACTATTGGAAATACCTTAGATCCTAAAAACAGGAATAATAAAACAAAAAGTAAAAATAAAAACTTCGCAGTTATTAACATTTTTCGGGATATTAAGCTGTGATCGAAAGGATTTTCTCGATAAACCCCATGTTTCGTCTCCTCCGAAGGAATATACCTTCGGCAGTACTCATGGCTTCGATTGACTAAACACAGTAGCATGCTGCTGACACTTATCAAAAAATCAATTCACGCACAATGTAAGAGCCTGGGAAGTTGTCGTGACTGGAAGGCAAAAGAAATATCATTTTATCACCATTAAAAATCTAAAATAGTAAACTTGCCATTGGAGGCTACAGTGGAAGGACCAGCAGTATAAGGAATACCTTGCTCCTATGCTGACAAAACAAGCTGTATTTGGAATGCAGAGATAAGAGACAGGTACGTTGCAAAGAGAAATGAGTGCAGCAGTAAGCTAAACGAGCATTGAGGACTCTAAGGACGCCGGCAGCTGTGACCGAGCGGTTCTAGGCACTTCAGTCCGGAACTGCGCTGCTGCTACGGTCGCAGGATCGAATCCTGCCTCGGGCATAGATGTGAGTGACGTCCTTAGATTAGTTAGGTTTAAGTATTGTAAGTCTAGAGGACTGGTGACCTCAGATGTTAAGTCCCATAGTGCTTAGAGCCATTTTGAACTCTAAGGACAAGGTCTCAAGTTTCCCATAATCAATGCTAATTATAGTGTTACGTCTATGTAAGGATATGCCAGTGGTTGCCCTCGACACGTGTTGAGAGCATCAGACGAACAGATGCTGGAAAGTCAATTTCCCATACTCTGGAAGTAGGACATTCCGATTAAGGAACTAACCCTGACTGAAATCCTTGGCGGAGGAAACATTACAGGACCATAGCAAGAAAGCAGTACTCCCTTCCAAGGCACTTTGTTTCAAGTCAAGAGAAAGTACCTCTGGACGGAGCAGAACACCGAAAATAGAGACTCTAAAATTCCTTCGAGGCGCCACAGTCCGTTATTATTTCCTTACTCTGCTGTAGTTTTGTAGCCAGAGTAGTCAACTGTCATTTGTGTGGCCAAAAAACAGCTGTTTGTTGAAAGAACGCAAGTTCAATGAAGGTGTCCAGTTCATATTCAGACGAAACGCTAGGAGTGAGATACAGACCTGTTGGACCCTAGTCTACCACCTCAGCAAACCCTTTCTATATTACTGTTTGAAACGTAGGGAACTGAATGTACAAAACTTGGCTTCGGTGATAATTTTCTGAGGCAATATTGGTGTAAATGTAAAAATAAGAAAAGCGCGGAACAAGATCATAACCAGAACGACATTCGAGAATAAAGCTTCCTTCAGTGATGAAGACAGATGGCGATACACTTATTGGTTTCAAATATTGAACGGAGGCTATTGGTAAGGTAAAATTATTGAAAAGCAGTCTAGATCGCAATGATTATTTTATTAAAAATCACCGATTTCGGCCTAGTCTTAGGCCATTTTCAGAACAGCACCATCAGCAGAAGCTGACGATGTCCAGAAGAGTCAGTAGTCCTCAGTCACTGTAACTGTAGTTTCAGGGACTGATGTTTACTGATTGTTCTGGACATCGTCAGTTTCTGCTGATGGTGCTATTCTGAAGATGGGCTAAGACTAGGCCGAAACTGATGATTTTAAATAAAATTACTATTGTGATCTAGCCTGTTTTTCACTAATTTTATATAGTCTGCAACGGCCTTGCCGCACTGGATACACCGGTTCCCATCAGATCACCGAAGTTAAGCGCTGTCGGGCGTGGCCCGCACTTGGATGGGTGACCATCCGGGCCGTCATGCGCTGTTGCCATTTTTCGGGGTGCACTCAGCCTCGTGATGCCAACTGAGGAGCTACTCAACCGAATAGTAGCGGCTCTGGTCAAAGAAACCCATCATAACGACCGGGAGAGCAGTGTGACCACGCGCCCCTCCTATCCGCATCCTCAGTGAGGATGGCACGGCCGTCGGACGGTCCGATGGACCACTTGATCGCTGTTCTCCGAAAATGTTACCAAAAGTTTTGACTATTGGTAAGAGACTTGAATGTTTGGATGTACGGTAACACTCTCCTGGAAGAAGGGCAGGAGAAACGAAATGAAACTTCGCGGTTTGGGAGATTATGTGATGTTATTTCAGTGATTACAAAATTAGCTCAAATTTACAAAGAACTTGGCAGTAAGAGCCCACTTATCACCTTGACGTTGCACCCCCTCTGGCCTGGACTCATGCACTGATTTGGTTCGGAAGGATGCCATAAAGCCGTAGTATCCTCTGCCGAGAAAAAGCTGGCCCACAATTGTTGGAAATGGTGCCTGAGATCCAGGATGCTGGCATTGTGTCAGTGCTGAAATCGAAGCTGTTCCCTCACATATTCTATGGGGAACAAATCTGAGGATCTTGCTGGCAACAGGAAGATACGTTTGTTGAGGAGCACTGTTCTGTTGCAAATAGCAGCGCATGAGAGGCAACGCATTAGGACGCAAGATGCCCGTGCTGTACCGTCGCGTCTTCAGCATTCTTTCAATCCCCAGGAGTCGTGAAGTGAAACGATAGCCCATGGTTCCCAACACCATGGCTCTAGAAGCGAAACTGATGAGCCTCCCCGAAACTTCAGAAGTACGGGACCTCTCCCCAAGTCACCGTCGTAGGGACCGAAGATGGTCATTCGGGGCTGTACAAAACCTAGATTCAACGCTGAACACAACGCCACACCATTCATCAACCTTACATGCTTCCAGATCGTGGCACTACTCCAGACGTAGCCGTCTGTGTTGTGGTGTTGACAAACAGCAGCCTACGAAAGGGTCATTAGTTTCCTAGTACGGCTGCTGCTAGTCTCCGACCAAGGCGTTCGATACAGTTCCCCACAGTCGTTTAATGAACAAAGTAAGAGCATATGGACTATCAGACCAACTGTGTGAATGGATTGAAGAGTTCGTAGATAACAGAACGCAGCATGTCATTCTCCATCCGAAGTAAGAGTGATTTCAGGTGTGCCGCAGGGGAGTGTCGTAGGACCGTTGCTATTCACAATATACATAAATGACCTTCTGGATGACATCGGAAGCTCACTGAGGCTTTTTGCGGATGATGCTGTGGTATATCGAGAGGTTGTAACAATGGAAAATTGTACTGAAATGCAGGATGATCTGCAGCGAATTGACGCATGGTGCAGGGAATGGCAATTGAATCTCAAAGTAGACAAGTGTAATGTGCTGCGAATACATAGAAAGAAAGATGCCTTGTTATTTAGCTACAATATAGCAGGTCAGCAATTGGAAGCAGCTAATTCCATAAATTATCTGGGAGTACGCATTAGGAGTGATTGAAAATGGAATGATCATACAAAGTTGATCGTCGGTAAAGCAGATGCCAGGCTGAGATTCATTGGAAGAATCCTAAGGAAATGCAATCCGAAAACAAAGGAAGTAGGTTACAGTACGCTTGTTCGACCACTGCTTGTATACTGCTCAGCAGTATGGGATCAGTACCAGATGGGGTTGATAGAAGAGAGAGAGAAGATCCAACGGAGAGCAGCGCGCTTCGTTACAGGATCATTTACTAATCGCGAAAGCGTTACGGAAATGATAGATAAACTCCAGTGGAAGACTCTGCAGCAGAGACGCTCAGTAGCTCGGTACCGGCTTTTGTTGAAGTTTCGAGAACATACCTTCACCGAGGAGTCAAACAGTATATTGCTCCCTCCTACGTATATCGCGCGAGGAGGCCATGAGGATAAAATCAGAGAGATTAGAGCCCACACAGAGGAATACCGAAATCCTTCTTTCCACGAACAATACGAGACTGGAATAGAAGGGAGAACCGATAGAGGTACTCAAGGTATCCTCCGCCACACGCCGTCAGGTGGCTTGCGGAGTATGGATGTAGATGTAGATGAATTGCACGGGATGACACAGAATATTGCAGGGAGTACTTTACTTGTTCATGAATGGCAAGGGCAGTTGTGAAAGGGTTACGACGTGCTTAATGCACAGTACGACGATGCTCCCTTGCGGTAGTTAGACGTGGTCAACTGGCACCTTGATGACGAGTATGCCCGCCCCCTTGTTCCCATGCGGCCCAGCACCGGGCCACTGTCACATTTGCTCATCCCACAATATGAGTATCGCCGGACTCGTCGAGCCGGCCAAATGCAGACCCACAATGAGGCCCCTTCAATCTCGGTGAGGTGCTGATAATGCTGTGCCACACGCTTACGCGACGTATCCGTGTCATTCGCACTGCAGTGATCAGTCCGCATCTGACGATATTGAAGCCCACCACCCCATCAAGTCAGTAAGTTTAGAGACGGTGTTTTTAAACATTCTGTGACAGAATTACAAGAATCCAGAGAGAAAATCAATAAGCAAATCTTACTCACAAGAAAATTTCTCCATTAAAATTCGTTTCTCTAGTTCCAGTAACACATAGTGTAAGGGCGAAAAACTTATGTTACTACACAACTGGTACTGCCCTTTGGATTCTGCTGACATAATTTTTGGTTTTTGAGAACACATAATTTTGTTTATGAAATGTCACATTTCCACACTACTTGAGTAGTATAACCAGTAAACCCAGACCTTTTTGAAGTCCAAAGTGAGCAATATCTTATTGAGTTGTACCGATATACGTCCACTCATGGTACAGATACAAGATGTTTCAATAAAATGGACCTCTGTCGTAAGGTTATCGGGGTAAGTAGTATTTGTGTCAGTACAGTGCATATTTTAATAGTGTTCTGCATTCATTTATTGAACACAACAGGAGATATCAGAGAGAAATTAATCATCAACAATATATTCTCTCACGTTATCTGTAACAATCTGACAGTGCTCAGGCAGTTTACTGTTTTCAGACCTGCACAAACTATTGGTTCTGAGGTAAAGATGTCGTCAGACCAGATTTGCAGTGTATTTTCGATCGGAAAAGAGTTGACAGTTGCTCAACAAGGAATGGCAAAAGTAAAACTTTTAGGACATAAGGCCAGAGGAATAAGTCCGTGGTGGATGACTTTGCAAACAGACTCGTTCATAGTTTTGCTTGTGGAATCAGCAAAGTGTGTTTTATCGTCGAATAGAACAACATGACGCAAGTTTGTCGGTCGTTTTTACAGTGCGACACAAAGGTGAATCACTTTTTGACAATAAATACCAACTGGCACGTTTTGAACCACCAGATGCAATATATTATGTTCACGCTACCCTTTGCTCGAATACATGTTTTTTGCCAGGGCTCAGCTATTAATTTCTTTTTAAGAAGTTGACATAAAAGTAACATAACTTGTCACCAATAACAATACCGAGTAGTGATACTCAATAAGGGTACTGATGAAGTTCAAGCAAAAATGCAGTAACAGTCACTGAATTAGAGCATACGAGACTCGCTCACCAAACTTCAGAACTTTGCCTGTTTTATGCAAATCCCATGATGGTCAAATAAACGCTCGCAAATCATCACATATGTATGTTATCGAAACTTTTCAATGTGGAAAATCATTGATGCTAGAATGATCTTTCTTGAAACGAGAAAATCCTTTTCTGACCTGTTTCGCCAAAAAGATAGATATTTCTCAATTTACGACTATTTTACAGCACTTAAACGATGTTCATAAACTTCAAGTAAGCAAAATCCAATATCTAACTGCAGGATAAATACCAGAACTTCAAATAAGAAAATTGTGATTGACACATTCATAGCGCCACGCGGGGTCCGCTTTGTCGGACGGCGCCTGGGGTCAGGTATGTGGCCGGTAGCAGGTAGCTTGTGGCCGTCGCACGGCGAGGAGACTTTCGAGCGTAAACTATTCTGATCTTGACGTGGCCATGAACTGTCCCGTGGAATAATTTTTGGAAGTTTTTGCTATTACTGGTGGACTAGTAAGTGAGGCGAATTATCTTTGAGGTTCCATCAGACTCGTAACTTTAGCCGACAGCCGAAATCCGGTTTAAAAAAAAAGAAAAAGGGATGTAGACGAACTCCGGACTTCGTATTTGCAGCGCACGCGAAGTTCCCCCCACCTTTTTTTTTTTTTTTTTTTTTTTTTTTTTTTTAAATACGTTTCTTAGTCCTTTCTTCTTCGTGGAGGTGGGTTCTGTGCCAACATCGCATGACATCTTACAAAGTCTGTCAATGAAAACTTTGTTCAGTTTTTACTGTAGAGAGTGGCCACACCCTGATCGAACACACTAAGCTACGGCACTACCTTCACTAGACCGCAAGCTGATACGATACTTTTATAGCTCAGGATGAAGATGACACCTCCTCCAGACGCTTCTATAGTGTTGCTAGGTGGTGCATATTGAAAGACTTAGACATCTCGGAGACGGCCGGTTTTTTATTGGCCTCCTTAAGTGAACGACCTGGACTTAGTCACTGAGGCTGCTGACCAGCAGCCAGGTTTTATGCCTAATACTGAGCGTCTCGCGACTTCAGTAAAACTGTTTCTGGTATCTTCTTGAATCGTCTGCTTCTGAAGTTGACTTCTCTTTGTAGCTATGTGAATTGCTTACTGACTATCAGACCAGATTTGTGATTGGATACATGACCTCGTTGCAGACAGAACTGAACACGTCATTCTAAAGGACAAATCGACATATAACTGAAAAATTGGCCAGGGCATTGTTATAGGGCGGTTACTATTTAGAGCTTCTATTGATGATTCAGTGGATAGCACTGGAAGCTCCGTGCGACTATTCGCAAGTGATGCTGTTTTTCTATAGGAGGGTTGCAATGGCAGAAGAGTGTGGTGAAAAGCAGGTGTATCTGGAGAGGATGGACGAGTGATGCAGGGGCCGGCAGATGACCCTGGCTGTAAATAAATGTAGCATACTCTACATAAATAGGCGAAGAAATCCACTACTTGTTTGTTACACTTCTGTTGACAAATCACTGAAGCAGTTACTGCCTTTAACTAGATGTAAACATCCAGAGCGACCTAAGGCGGAATGATCGCATAAATCAAGGAGAATAGAAAGCATGTACTGGACTGCGATTCATTGAGAGAGGAAATGTAAACAATTAACGAAAGAATGGGCTTACATCAAAGGGCTTACATCGTTCGACCGATTCTTAAGTAATTTTCATAAGTCTGGGACACTAAAAAGTAGGATTAACAGAAGAGATAGAGAAGACTCAACGAAGAGTGGCACGTTTCGTCACGGGAGCATTGTCCCGTTGAAAAATTACACCACGATATCGTTGCACATGACAAGAGATACATAAGGACGCAGGATGTTCGTGATGTACCGTAGTGCCGTCAGAGTTCCCTAATCACTAACTGCCTTGAACTGAAGACATATCCGAGGACACGTCATACCACGGTGCCAGGAGTAACACCGCTTTGCCAGTCCAAAACTGTGAAAAAATGGGATCTCTCCTCTGGTCGCCACCATACTCCTCAACGATGTCATCCGGGGTATTGCTCAACCACAGTTCATCGTTGAACGGAGTGCGACGACATTCATCAATAGTCCATGCAAACTCAGTTACGACACCAATCGAAAGTAGCCGTTTTGGTTCTTTTAGCGGCAGCCTACGTATGAGACAGTAATTCCCTAGTCAGGCAGCTGTTACTCTCCGACCAATGATGTGGAACGACACAGTATGTTGCAGGGAGTCCTTTACCTTGTCATAAGAGGCTGGTGCAGATGATCAATTATTAATATACGCTCAGTGCACAATACGGCAGTCAGATGTGGTCGACCAGAACATTGGTGACAAGTATGTCTGACCTCACGTTTGCATGCAGTCCAACATCGGGCCACTGTCTCGTCTGAATTCCTGGATATTGCACGATTTAACCAGCTGATCAAATGGAGACTGAAAGTGAGGTCTGTTTCAAACTGTGTAAGGTGCTGATAATGCTTTCTCAAACATATACGAGGCATCTTCATTTCCTTCACAGTGACCACTCACCCTCTTATACTGGGTGTGACAAGAAGGTATGGACAAATTTTCAGGGACTAATAATCAAATGCAGAGGAAGAAAATAAGCTATACGGACATGAATCCAGAAACGCTCTATTTCCATGTCAGATCTCAGTCTCTACAATTCTTCAACGCATCAGTTATGGGAAACACACACCAAAAGAACGTATCACCACAGTGTAAAAAAACTAAATGAAATGTTTACAATGCCCGCCATTAGCCAATGATACATACATCAATCTGTGGTGTCACCGCCAGACACCACACTTGCTAGGTGGTAGCTTTAAATCGGCCGCGGTCCATTAGTACATGTCGGACCCACGTGTCGCCACTGTCAGTGATCGTAGACCGAGCGCCACCACACGGCAGGTCTCGAGAGACTTACTAGTACTCGCCCCAGTTGTACGGACGATTTCGCTAGCGATGCACACTGACGAAGCCTCGCTCATTTGCAGAGCAGATTGTTAGAATAGCCTTCAGCTAAGTCAATGGCTACGACCTAGCAAGGCGCCATTAGTATCTATAGAGTCTCACTTATATCGTCAAGAGCGATGTACAACAATGATGGATTAAAGTTAAGTATTCCAGCAGCTACGTACTTTTCTTTATAGCATTCATTACGTATCCTGTTTCAGACCTATCTCGAGCCTGCGTGGGTTAACGCGTGCATATCGGCTTCCTCACTCAGATAGTGTTCGTAGTGGTGGCTAACTGCTAACACTACACAATCTGCTGTAGCACTGAATCCTTGGTGAATCCCTGCAGAATTGTGTATCATTTCACAGCCTTCCACAACATGGGCACCAAGATCCTGTATATCTTGCATCAGTGTTCTGGAGAGCGTGGAGACCAAGGAATTGGTGCTCCTCCATCTGCTCATCTTTCACGGAATCTGTTATTTACAAAGCTACAAGGATTAACACTATAATGAGGAGGACTCCACTGTGCATGAAGTACTTGTTTTGCCGGCCGCGGTGGTCGAGCGGTTCTAGGTGCTTCAGTCCGGAACCGCGATAGTGCTACGGTCGCAGGTTCGAATCCAGCTTCGGGCATGGATGTGTGTGGTGTCCTTAGGTTAGTTAGGTTTAAGTAGCCCTAAGTTCTAGAGGACTGATGACCTCAGATGTTAAGTGCCATAGTGCTCAGAGCCAGTACTTGTTTTGTCACACTCGTAGACGCACGTGTTCTAACAGAAAGTTAGGAGTATTCTCTATGGAAGCATGGTAAGTTTCTCCCTTGAGTCTGGAAGAATAAGTGGAAGAATATGACACCGTGACAGACAGTCGCCAACAATGCCAACCAAAACGTTGGAAGAAGTTCTTTGTTGATTATGTGATTGCACAATTTGAGAAATCAGACAGACTTTACTAAAGAACAGCATTGGACCCAAAATTAAACCCTGTGAGACTCCCTTCGTGATATATATTTTGTCACTATTTTTTGCTTACAACATGGTTTCAATTTTTCAGCACAATTTTTGTTCCCTGTTTGTGAAGTATGAATCAAACTGATCATGTTTTCCACGATTAATGTGGCGATGAACAAAAGTAGAAAACGAGGTTGTTGTTGTTGTGGTCTTCAGTCCTGAGACTGGTTTGATGCAGTTCTCCATGCTACTCTATCCTGTGCAAGCTTCTTCATCTGCCAGTACCCTACCGTAACCTACATCCTTCTGAATCTGTTTAGCGTATTCATCTCTTGGTCTCCCTCTACGATTTTTACCCTCCAAGCTGCCCTCCAATACTAAACTGGTGAGCCCTTGATGCCTCAGATTGTGTCCCTTCTTCTAGTCAAGTTATGCCACAAATTTCTCTTCTCTCCAATTGTATTCAATACCTCCTCATTAGTTATGTAATCTACCCATCTAAACGAGGTATAGGATGGAAATATAGCCTTTCCAGCCCCGTGTCCATATAAAACATTTTATGCCCCCGTGTGTGAGGAATGTTTGCTGAATGTCTGCCTATATATTTTTCTTAGACGCCGTATATCCGACCAGATCTCGTAGGTACACTAAATGCGAAGAACACTAATATGTACTGGTGGCTGTTCTACATGTCACAGCGAATTGTAGTTCTAATAATTAATGATGTATTTATGCAAACTGAAGCAACGAATGAAAATTTGTACCTAATCCTGTATCTGAACCCATGTCTCCCACTTACTACACAGATGCGCTGGCCACTACGTCACCCTGGCACAGTGTCCTTTCGGAACAGCACGGACTACGCTAGCACGCCTCCCTCCTTAATCCAAATTCCCATGTATGCCTCTGTCCACTTCGTATTTACCCTAAACTCACACAGCATTGCAGAGGCTCTCCAAATGTTTTGGAACAGCATCTCTGCGTGATCTCTGGAACCATATTGATTCATCTGATTGAAGCACCTATGCCTAGATTTCAGACAGCATACCTCATTTCGTTCAGTGCTGAGGCGCTGTTCGAATACAACGGTGTTCTGGTTTAGGCGAATACCAAATGGGCTGAGGAGGGAGCCGTATTAGGATGTGTGGTGCAATTGTACAAAGTCATTGCGCAAGGATGGCGTAGTGCTTAGCGCATCTACCTAGTAACCAGGAGACCCAACCTTGCTACAAATTTCAATTCTTCGCCTCAGCCTGCATATATACATATAATCATTTACCGGGTGATCAAAAAGTCAGTATAAATCTGAAAACTGAATAAATCACGGAATAATGTAGATGGAAAGGTACAAGTTGGCACACATGCTTGGAATGACATGGGATTTTATTAGAACCAAAAAAATACAAAAGTTCAAAAAATGTCCGACAAATGGCGCTTCATCTGATCAGAATAGCAATAATTAGCATAACAAAGCAAGACAAAGCAAAGATGATGTTCTTTACAGGAAATGCTCAATATGTCCACCATCATTCCTCAACAATAGCTGTAGTCGAGGAATAATGTTGTGAACAGCACTGTAAAGCATATCCGGAGTCATGGCGAGGCATTGGCGTCGGATGTTGTCTTTCAGCATCCCTAGAGATGTCGGTCGATCACGATACACTTGCGACTTCAGGTAACCCCAAAGCCAATAATCGCACGGACTGACGTCTGGGGACCTGGGAGGCCAAGCGTGACGAAAGTGGCGGCTGAGCACACGATCATCACCAAACGACGCGCGCAAGAGATCTTTCACGCGTCTAGCAATATGGGGTGGAGCGCCATCCTGCATAAACATCGTACGTTTCAGCAGATGTTTATCAGCCAGGCTGGGGATGATGCGATTCTGTAACATATCGGCGTACCTCTCACCCGTCACGGTAGCAGTTGCTGTCCAGCGCGATCTGTCGGACATTTTGTGAACTTTGTTTTTTTTTTTTTTTTTGTTCTAACAAAACTCCATGTCATGCCAAGCATGTGTGTCAATTTTTACCTCTCTATCTACATTATTCCGTGATTTATTAAGTTTTCAAATTTATACTGACTTTCTGATCACCCGGTACTTCCGAAATCGGTAACAAAAGAAAAAAAAAAAGTAAGAACACCGCAAATAAAGAAAGTCGGGTGGAAAATTTCAAATGTATGTTCTTGAAATGTACCTGCCTTCCGCAAAAAAACTCGGCAGTAGTGCACGCAAAGGTGAGCGGCGCGTTGCGTAACAGAGAGAACCGATACGCGGTTGCAGCAGCAGCGGCGGGTCTGCGTATGGCGCAATGCGGAGGATCGGAGCGGTGCGCCGGGCCCCGGTATTTAACGCGATGCCCCGCTCTCATTACGCGCCTCTGCTCCGCGGATGCTCGCCGCTCGGTGAAAGTGGCCGCCTGGCTTGGGCTGCGGCGCGCGCTGGGGAAGGGGAGGCAGTCTGCACAGGCATTCCGCGGGCCGCGCCCTTGATCCCGCGGCCGCAGATCGCTGCTCGCTACCTGTCCGCACGCGGACTGCTGCCCTCTGGCTCGATACCGTTACTCGCGTGCACGCACCACTTCCGCTGCCTTTATTTCTTTATCTCATTCACTCTCCTCAACGTGGTTCAACGACAACCCATAAGAACTAAGTCCGTCGCTACACTAACTAAAATTGGATAGGTGTGGGTAGGACTCGGACACTGACGGTTCATTACAAGATGAATTTGGTCTATAGGCAGTGTATCCATACCGGGAATAGAAGTCACGAGTTCTCCCTGTTATCGACACTGATACTGGCAAGATATAGGCCCCACGGATTCCAAGACTTTACGGAATATTTTAATTTCAGATTTAAATTCGAACAAAAAAAAAGCACTCCGCCTTCAGGCCACGAGTGGCCTACCGGGACCATTCGACCGCCGTGTCATCCTTAGAGGAGGATGCGGATATGAGGGGCGTGGGGTCAGCACACCGCTCTCCTCGTCGTTATGATGGTATTCTTGACCGAAGCCGCTACTATTCGGTCGAGTAGCTCCTCAATTGGCATCACGAGGCTGAGTGCACCCCGAAAAATGGCAACAGCACATGGCGGCTGGATGGTCACCCATCCAAGTGCCGGCCACGCCCAACAGCTCTTAACTTCGGTGATCTCACGGGAACCGGCGTAATCACCGCGGCAAGGCCGTTGCCAAAATTCGAACAAAACAAATATATTTTCCTGTGATATACACTGAAGTGCCAAAGAAACTGGTATCTGCATACGTATTCAAATACAGAGATATATAGACAAGCAGAATACGGCGCTGCGGTTGGCAACGCCTATATAAGACAACAGGTGTTTGGCGCAGTTGTTAAATCGGTTACTGCTGCTACAACGGCAGGTTATCAAGGTTTAAGTGAGTTTGAACGTGGTGTTACAGACGACATACGAGCGATGGGACACAGCATCTCCGGGTTAGCGATGAAGTGGGGATTTTTCTCGTACGAACATTTCACGAGTGTACCGTGAGTATCAGGAATCCGGTAAAACATCAAGTCTCCGACATCGCTGCGGCTGGAAGAAGGTCCTACAATGGGACCGACGACGACGGAAGAGAATCGTTCAACGTGACAGAAGTGCAACCCTTCTGCAGATTGCTGCAGGTTTCATTGCCTGGGCCATCAACAAGTGTCAGCGTGAGAACCATTCAACGAAACATAATCGCTATGGGCTATCGGAAGCGAAGGCCCACTCGTGTACCCTTGATTACTGCATGACAAAAAGCTTTACGCCTCGCCTGGGCCCGTCAAAACCGACACTGGACTTTTGAAAATTGAAAACATGTTTCCTGCGCGGACGATTCTCGTTTCAAATCGTATTGAGCGGACGGACATGTACGGATATGGACACAACCTCATAAATCCATGGACCCTGCATCTCAGTAGGGGACTGTTCAAACTGGTGGAGGCTCTGTAATGGTGTGGGGCGTGTGCAGTTGGAGTAATATGAGACCCCTGATATGTCTAGATACGCCTCTGACATGTGACACGTACGTAAGCATCCTGCCTGATCACCTGCATCCAGTCACGTCCATTGTGCGTTTTGACGGACTCGGGCAATACCAGCATGACAATGTGACACCTCACAAGTTCAGAATCGCTACAGAGTGGATCCAGAACACTCTTCTGAGTTTAAATACTTCCACTGGCCACCAAACTCCCCAGACATTAACATTATTGAGCATATCTGGGATGTTTTGCAACGCGCTGTTCAGAAGAGATCTCTACCCCCTCGAATTCTTTTGGATTTATGGACAGCCCTACAGGATTCAAGCTGTCAGTTTCCTCCAGCATTAGTTGAGGCACTTGTCGAGTCCTCGACACGTCGTGTTACGGCACTTCTGCGTGCTCGTGTGGGCCCTACACGACATTAGGCAGGTGTACCAGTTTCTTTGGCTCTTCAGAGTAATTATAAATTAAAAATTATCTGATTTTTTCCCCCTTTATGTGTACTGTGAAACGTTTCATCTTGCCAAATTTCATGATACTAGGCCAACGAGGAGAAACTCTATATATTTTGGTGAGTGAGTTTGCGAGTATCAAAACATGTGACATAAATGGTCATATCTTTTGATTGTACTGAATTGAAATATTAAAGCTTCTGAAATAGGACCGTAGACATTAGCATGCGGCGTAAATTTGAACCTAATACGTCTACCCATTCATATTAAAACGGGATCTTAATAGACATACGGGCGGACAGACAGACATTCGGATAACAAATGACCAAATGAAATGGTTTTCATGTGATATAATTGTAAATTAACAACTTTAGGGTTTTTTTATTTTGCTTGTACTGTGAAACCTTGCTTCTTGTCAAATTCCATGATTTTAGTTCAAAAGCAAGTATCCTGTAGGTTTTGATGACTGAGTTTGCGAGTATCAGAATATATGACACAAATGGCCGTATCTATTTGTTGCACTGACTTCCAAGCTAATGTTTATTGTACGACCAAGAAACCATAGTCCTTTGTATGTGACACAAACTTCTACAGGGTGTACATAAAGTCCAGGAACACATTCAATTATTTATTGCATTAGCACCAAACATTGTACACATTCATACATATGTCATTTTGAAGAGAAACCCTGAAAGTTCTTTTTTCATGTATACCGCCACAACGTAGTTTGGTAATTTGCCGACAGTCAGCGCTAGTCGCAAACATGGCGAGTTCAGGTGTGGAGTGGGCTTTCTGTGTGTTGGATTTCGACAGAAACAAGTGTGCTACAGCTGTTCCACGGATATTTAATACCAAGTACGGTAAGAAGCCATCAACAAGGAAGGCGATTTACGACTGGCATAACAAATTCGTTACGACAGGTTTCTTGTGCCTGGAAAAGAGAAGCGGACGTCCCAGTGTGAGTGAAGTTTATGTGTAGTGTGTACGAGAGACATTCATGAGCCAAAGGAATCGGTGCGTCGTGCATCCTGTGAACTCGAAATTGTTCCAATGACAGAGTGTGCAAAGTCCTGCAACAGAAGCTGTCTATGAAACCACTCAAATTGGAGCTAGTGCAGAAGCTCAGTGACGACAACAAAGACAAGCGTTTTGAGAGTTATACGCATTTGCAACAATTGACTGAGGATGGGGACGGCATTGTTGATCGCTTAATTTTTAGTGGCAAAACCACTTTTCACACTAATGGCAAAGACGACAGGCATAATTGTCGAATCGGGGTACAAAGAATCCACACGAATGCATTGAATTTGAGCGTGATTCCCCAAAGGTAAATGTTTTTTGTGCCTTGTCACATCGAAAACTGTACGGGCCATTCTTCTTCGCCAAGAGCACAGTCACTGGATATTACTACTTGGACATGTTGGATCAATGGCTGATGCCTCAATAGCAATCGGACTCTCCATCTTTCAGCGGGATGGGGCTCCACCCCATTTTCATCGTGAAGTTCATGGGTACCTGAACACGGAGCTGCCACATCTATGCATTGGCCTTGCTACAGAAGGGGACAGCTGGTTCATGAAATGGCGTCCCCGATCACCAGATCTCACTCCGTGTGACTTTTTTCTGTAGGGGCACATTAAAGATCTGGTGTATGTACCGCCTCTACCACGTGATGTAGCAGAGCTCCGGGATAGAATACAGGAAACGACTGCCACAGTCGACGATGCCCAGCTGGGACAGATATGGCAAAAATTCGATTACCGTATTGACGTCTGCCAGGTCACTCATGGTTCGCATATCGAATGTTCGTAAAAAAATCTTTCAGACTTTCTCTTCAAAATGCAATACATATGAGATGTGTTCAATGTTTAGCTCTTGTGCAATAAATAATTGAAAGTGATTCGGGACTTTATGTACACCCTGTACTTCATACATCTACTCGTTCCTAAGGAAAAACAGCCCGACGGACACATAGGCAGTCTGATAACAAATGACCAAACAATTTTTTCGTGAAATATAATTACAAATTAACAAATTTCGGATTTTTTCCTTTGGTTGTAGTCTGAAATCTTGCTTCTTGCTAAATTTTAATGATTCTAGGTCAACCCTTTAGGATTTGATGGGAGTGTACGAATATCGACATAAATCACATAAATGGCCGTATCTTTTAGTTGTATTGCCTTAGATTCTTAGATCCCTAGAAAAGGTTTTTGAACCGTAGGTCAGACGAACAGACAGATGGATGGACAACAAAGTGATCCTATAAGGGTGCCATTTTTACCGACTGAGGTACGGAACCTAAAAACCAGAGGGTATACCTATAGGCGGCACTAGGTGATCACGTCAAAATCCTCTATGCTCTCTGGGACATACTACGGACTTACTCAACGTATCACCGACTTCACTCGTCCTTCAGATAACTGCAGTACATACTCAGATGTACAAAATCCTGCTCTTGTAGGCTACCCTTCTCAAGTACCTCCTGGAAGTCAAGGAAAAATGAGGAACTCAAAAGACATGGTAGGATGTCGATGTTTCTTCCTACACGTACACACCATCAGCCAGTATGTAAATGATCAGAGTTGCAATTTTCTGTGACAGGTGGAATGGCCACCATTCGTTGGTATTTTTCCTGTTTAGTGCTCTTACCAGACCTGGCAGTGTATATAAAGAGCGTGAAGAGCGTAAAATATTAAATGATCATTGGAAGGGGTGTAAGGCAAGAATGCTCACTGTCACAGAAGCCGTTCAACACATATGAAGAAGAACTGATGCGTAAGGTCATATAGGATGCAAAAGCTTTAGTAATTGAAGAAGAAAGTCTGAAGACTATAAAATACTCGGATGATCAAGCTGTGCTGGCGGAATCAGAAGAGGAACTACAAAAGATGCTGAACAGTATCGATGGTTGGGGCAAATAGCATGAAATGAAGATAAATATTGGAAAGACAAAGATGATGAGAATAAGCAAGAAGGAAGCTCCAGTTAACATACTCCTAGATGGAGAAAGCTAGAAGGAGTAAAATCCTTTCGATATTTGGGAAGTTTAGGGACCTGGAATTGAATCTGCACAGAGGAAATAATGAGGAGGATATTGATGGTAAAGAGAGTATACGAAAGGTGAAGCAGTTACTAATATCTACAAGAACTGCGATAGAACCGACCAAAAGACTTGCTAAATATTTCATCTGGAGTGTAGTGTTATATAGCAATGAATCCTAGTCAGTCAAGAAAAAGGGAAGAAAGAAATTTAAAAACCAATCTTAACTATGGAGAAGAAAGATTAAGGCGAAATGGATTGAGAGACTTAAGAATAAAGAAGTAATGAAGACAATAGGGGAAGAAAGATGGTTATTGGAAGTGATCAGAATAAGGAAAGTATCTTAGCTGAGACTTATACTGCACAGGAATTGCCTGTAACAAAGAATTATAGGGGGGGGGGGGGGACAATAGGGGAAGAAAGATGGTTATTGGAAGTGATCAGAATAAGGAAAGTATCTTAGCTGAGACTTATACTGCACAGGAATTGCCTGTAACAAAGAATTATAGGGGGGGGGGGGGGGTGGAAGGAATGAAAGGAACAGGTAGAGGGGAATTTGGATGATGGACGACATTAGAAGAGGACGAACATACTAAGAGATGAAGGATGATAGAGGGACGAGATGGAGAGCCTCCAGCTGAAACCTGTCATAAGGCAGAAGAAAAAACAAGAAGAAATAACAGGGGATACCCTCTCAACCGGTGAAGTTTCCTCCTCACGTTCTGGTTGCTTTACATCGTTTTGCCAGCCAGGTCTTGAGTGTGAATCCTCAATACACACCAGCGTGGAAACCATGGTCGACAAAAGGTTGTAAAGCACTCAGAGCTTTACGAATCTTCGAACATCGTGATAACGCCTCCAGTTCAAAACATCATAAACGTGTCTATGCTGCTTATTGTAACGAATCAGCGCTCTGAACCATTACGAACTATTGACCAACAACCAGATCATCTCTAGTATCGAAATAAAGCGATCTGAAACAAAGCGCGTAGAGAATCAGGGAGCCTCCACTCATTACCCGAGTAGAGGACACAGCTGCCTTTTCTATACCAAAACCAATACAAACACAGTGTCCATTATGATTCTAGAAGTTTTCCCGGCGTAATGAGAACTCTGAGTTTTCGGGCTTGCAGTCGTATCATGTTGACTTCTTGTCGAGATAATTCGGCTAACAACCATTCAGATGAATTTTGCAGTGGAGACTGCGTTCCGGGCGTTCCTCCTATAGGTGAGTAACATTAATCCAAATTAGAATTTATAAGAAAAGTTATGTTATTGTATTCCCTCGGGCACCCGTCTCGATCTGTGCACTCCTTATTGCTGTAAAGAATGATCTCGGTTTATGGAAAGCTATAATCTATAGCATACCATGTCAATATGGCAAAGTCTACGTTGGCCAAATCACAAGCATCCTTCATAAAAGGTGCGTGGACCGTCAGACTTGTCTTTCGCAAGCCACTAAGTCAGCCATAGCTGATCTTATAGTTCCACGGGACACACCATATATTGTTCTGCCACAAAGATCTTGGCTACGACCAGATGGTTTTGGGATTCAATTAGTAAGGAATTTGTGGAAATACGTTCGTCCGACGAAGGAAGGAAGGAAGATCGGGTTTAACGTCCCGTCCATATGGAGGACAACCTCGGATTGTTTCAAGGATGGTAAGAAAATCGACCGTGCCCTTTCAAAGGAACCATCCCGGCATTTGCATGGAGTGATTTAGGGAAACAGCAGAAAACCTAAATGTGGATGGCCAAACGCGGGTTTGAACCGTCGTCCTCCTGAATGCGAGTCCAGTGTACTAGCCACTGAGCCACCTCGCTTGGTGTTTGTCGGTCGATCTGATTAATCATGAGGGTGTTCAAACAGATAAAATGTGGTACCGGTGATTTCTTTAATTTCTTAACAAAGACAATATTTTACAACAATGCATGTTTAATGAAAGCTAATTTTCGTGGTTTGACCACTGCAGTTTAGCTCCACAGGATCCGAATTCGACAGAGGGCCGACATGCTCACCGTTACGCATGCACCACAGATGGAGCAATATTCCACAGAGGGCGCTAAACCTGACGTAGGGTGGTTCTGCAGCGAAAACCTACGCGCACGTGTCAACGCCAATTTTCAGTATGAAGTCGTGAGGTGTACCAGCAACCTCCAGAGTAATACTCACCTAATGAACATGACTGAACGGTTGTCAGTCGAAATACCGTGGCAAGGCGTTTACATTACCCGTCAGCAAGCCCGAAAACTCATGGAATATGGGGTATATTACTCGAAGCAGGTATAGGCTCGTATAGCTTCTTTGCGATATTATTGTTCGTTTCCGAAGATACGAGATTGTTTGAAGACATGCAAGTGCATGGTGGAAGATCAGAAAAAAAGTTATGTGACTTCATGCAATATGGTCAGATTTCTAGTCGCCCGCCTTTTCCGGTTGCGCTGACTCTGCTTCTTGACGGCTGACGCTCCCGTATGCTACTCAACGGGCTCTTAAGACGTCGCAAATAGATTTATCGGCAGTGTTTCAGAAACGCATCGCACCAGAACAATATTTGTCTTACATCATGTCCCACATATCTTTGCCACCTCATGTAATTGCAAAATGAAACAAAATGTGGAAAATTCAATTGGCTAGGCTTCAGCTATGTGAAGGATACACTCGCAGGAAAGCACAATCACTACACATAAACAAACTTCACTTTCAACACAAAGTTACTTTTTTTGGGGAGGAGGGGGTTGGGGGGGGGGGAGGAGGAAGAGTGGATTCACTGCTCTAGACCTTGTACGTTCTGGAATACTTAGACTTTAAGTAATGGAAACGGTGCCATAGTTTCTGCTTTGACACGGATTGCCTGCTCTGTCCTGAATCCTGCTGTAGACAACATGTGCCGTTTAAAAACACGTAACTTTCTATTGAAAGTGATGTTTGTTTACATTTATGAATTGTGCATTCCTGCCCATTGTGTGGACTTTTGACATAGGTGCATTGTTGGTCAACTGCATTTTCCTCATTTTGTTTCGTTTCGTGAATATATGAAGGGCTTATTTCAATAGTGGTACAAGTCCATTTTTGTTCATTCTGAGATACAGAGTCCTAAAGTTAAATGAGGGCTGAAAAATCGGCAGTTGAGATACCATATATATATATATGAGTACAGCAATCTTCAAGGTATGTTTTTGGCTTAAGCGATTTACAGCAACCACGGAAAAACGTAAGCCTGGATGGCCATCCACCAAAGTTCAGGCAGTTGACTCACAAGGGAAGTGCTTAACCTCGAACGCTCTGGATCAGACTAAAATGTGCTTAGAATATAAATCGGTCATCCCAAGAACAGTAGTGTGAGCCATTAACATGGAAGTCCGAGCGTCTTGCCACGAGAATCATTTGAGTGATAACCCATTCGAGAACTAAGAGAGTAAATTTTATGACGCCAAGAAACAAAATGTTTTTATAATAGGACCAAAAACACACGTCTTTCACTGCCGTGACTTGTTGTTGTATTTTATTCTATTTATGTTATCTGAACAAGAAATTGAATGTGTGTTTGTTTCTTCAATTTCCTGTTCAGATAACAAAAGTAGAATAAAATACAATTAGAACACTCTTCACCTCCAAATATCTTGGAGTAACTCTTGATCGAGCACTTACCTACAGAATACATTGCTTGAACACCAAACGGAAGGTATCTGCAAGGAAAAAATTCTCCGGAAGTTATCGGGTACAACCTGGGGGACGCATCCTCGCATCTTAAGAACTTCTGATGTAGCTCTTTGTTATTCAGCTGCAGAATATGCTTGCCTTGTCTGCTGCAGATCTAGTCACGCTAAACAAGTGGATATGAATGAAATCTGCAGACTCATTACGGTATGTTTGAGGTCTACACCACTTGATAAAGTTTATTGTCTAGCGGGCATCCCACCTATCCCACCTCCTCATATTCGCCGAGAATGTGCATCCAGACTGGAAAAGTCTAAGGCACTATACGGGTATCAGCCAGCAGTACTAAGGCTCAAGTCAAGCAAAAGCTTTCTCCATTCAACTGAAAGCCTCACTGAACCTCCTTCGAACTTCAGAGTCCACTCATGGCGTTCCAGATCCAGTCACCTTGCAGGGTGGATGATCCCAACCGAAAGCCACCCATCAGGTCACGAAGAAAACTGGTCAATATGGAACACCCTCAACAGCTTGCTCTCTGGAGTTGGAAGAACGAAGACCAACTTGAAAAAGTGGGAATTTGCATGCGACTCCACAGGATGTGAATGTGGTGAAGAACAGACGATGAGTCACCTTCTTGTCTGCAGCCTATGCCCAACGTCAAGCACGCTACAGAATGTCATCTATGCCACCAAGGAAGCATGCAAAGTTGCTGCATAGTGGTCACGCCGCATTTAATTGTAATGCTTATAGTACCATGTTTTGAAACATTTTGTATAACTTGTAAGCTGTAGTGTGTGTTTCTGACACGATTAAAAAAAACTAATTTTTCCTACTGACTAATAGTGTTGCACAATTACTTGTGGCCGGCCGGAGTGGCCGAGCGGTTCTAGGCACTTCAGTCAGGAACCGCGCGACCGCTACAATCGCAGGTTAGAATCCTGCCTCTGGCATGGGTGTGTGTGATGTCCTTAGGTTAGTTAGGTTTAAGTAGTTCTAAGTTCTAGGGGACTGATGACTTCAGAAGTTAAGTCCCGTAGTGCTCAGAGCCCTTTGAACCACTAGAATTATTTGTGGTGGTGGTAAGCTCCTGTGAGACCAAACTGCTGAGGTCATCGATCCCTAGGCTTACACACTACTTAATCTGACTTAAAATAACTTGCGCTAAGGACAAAACCCATACCCGAGGAGGACTCGAACCTCCGACGGGGGGTAGCCGCGCGAACTTTGGCAAGACGCCTAAGACCGTGCTGCGCACAATTATTCTGTCTTCAAAGTGTAAGATTTCAATGAAGTGGTCAAAACAAAGTGGAACAGGACAATATGCTCATTTAACTAAAGCCAGTTTTTCACATGCAACATCACTTCTTCGTTCAAGCAGTTTAGTATCATCGTCTGAATATTTAATTAATGTGGCCTTCAGTATAGGACTGCTTGAATGCAGAAGTGATCCTGAATGTGAAAATATGGCTTAAGTCAGTTCTTGATATTGTTCTGTGCTTTGACCACTTCATCGAAATCCCGCACGTGCACTAAATTGAATCTGAGTGAACTCTGGTCACCATGTTGCACCATGGGATCGAACCCGAGTCTTCCGCACGGCGGTCATAAAAGCTGCCTATTGAGCTGCGGATGCTTATTTCGGTCAGACAAATGAAGGAAAGTATCTTTATCTTCGGAATTTCAGCCAGCTGCAAACCTTTAAGTTGGCCTACTGCGTTTGAAGCACTCTTACACTTTTGTTAGCATGTGCTGGCCGGCGAGCCTGACATTCTGGAAGCTTCGGTACGCTGTGCACCTTTTTTCAGCAACGAGGCGGTAGTCAAGTCGCACTGACACAGTTTTATTACGTAACTGCAAAGTGAGTAGGTAGGTGTCCGGAGACAAAAAGTGCTGGGCGAACCATAAAAATTGGATCGATCGCAGTAGAAACTAAAGACGGCGTTGAGAGGAAGAATTGTGCTAAGAAGTCGAGTGGTCAGACATTAATAATTACATATATCAAAGTTAAGCAGAAGGAATGAGTGTGAATATAACTGGAGTTACTGATTATAATTTCCGTGGATTAACGACCCACGGAACACTGGAATAACAGTTGCAACCGATGTCGATGAGAAAAACATCAAATAATCAGTGACTTCTGTGGAATAATGTGGGTGTGAAAGATATAATTAGGAACTTCCAGTATTTTTGGGAATCAGTAAATTAAGTCTATATACGAAGGCTATTTTTCTTTCAATGTCCGATCGTCCTCGAAATCTAAACCACAGTGCAAGTAAAAAATGCTTCATTTGCTACATTTAGCTACATCTTCCAGCTATTTCTCTAAACAATAGCCGCTCCGAGTTGGAAATTTGTGGGAGTGTGGTAACAACTTTTCAATTCACTCGTCATAGAAGGCAGCTGCCTGTGCTTTTCACCAATTCCCTTTACTAGTCTGCAGGTCGTTGTATTCGCCAAAACGCTGTCTTCATAGCCAGCGATTCTTTCGAGCAAACACATGAAAATCAGAGGGAGATGAGTCTGGGCTGAATGGCGGGTGATCGAACACCTCCCATCAAAAAACGCTGCAGAAGCGTCAGTGTGCGGCCCAGCATTCTCATGAAACAGGACAATTCATTCGCTTGTTCTGAATTGCCTTCGTAGATGATTTTCTCAAAGCGCCTGAGCCACTCGCTGAACAAGACAATCGGTTGACATTCCCTTCCTGACTACGCGCATCTTGAACGCCGAGCGAGGTGGGACAGAGTTTGGCACACTGGCATCGCATTCGGGAGGACTAAAGTTCAAACTCTTGTCCGGCTACCCAGATTTAGGTTTTCCGTGATTTTCCTAAATCGCTCCAGGAAAATTTCGAGGTGGTTCCTATGAAAGGGCATGACCGATTTCCTTCCTCATCCTTCTCTAATCCGAGCATACGCTCAGTGTCTAATGACCTCGTGGTCGATGGGACGTTAAATAGTTTTCTCCTCCTCCTACTGCATCATGAACGTCTCTTTTGTACTTCTTCAAAGTTCCTGCCCCATTGCCACTGTTGTGAGTGTAGTATCTGAAGATAATTATAATTCAGTCCAAACAAACACAGTAGCAGGGAAATATTCCCTTGCTATAGATCCTTAGAGGTACCCAATGCATGCTTGCTAATTACACATTTGTGAGACAGGGGCGACATTATAACAGTGGCAATACAGAAAGAAATAACAACATTTATTAAGAATACGTTAAAAAATGGTACTTAACTTCGGTACAGTTTGACGTGTGGCACTTAATGTCCTAAACCTAATACAATGATATCTAATTACTCTGCTGTCTCTTGGCAGTCTAT
Organism: Schistocerca piceifrons; assembly: GCF_021461385.2. Lineage (NCBI taxonomy): Eukaryota > Metazoa > Arthropoda > Insecta > Orthoptera > Acrididae > Schistocerca > Schistocerca piceifrons. The sequence goes on from NC_060142.1 coordinate 427,067,280, forward strand.
GACACAAAACTGATAGTAATATTGCAGATTCTCTTAACACTTCAGTTATTCCGTAAATTGCGACCGCTAAGTCAGAAGTCTCCAGAGAGCTATAAACAGTGGGCTGCACGCTCTGACCTAAACTGTCAAACAGCTGGTTCATAACTGACTTGTGAGTGTCTGTGGAGCATCGTGTCTTGGTGACTGTCGGTGGAAAGATTTCCATCTCCTCCAGTACGAGGTAGGAGCAATGTAGACCGTAGTTGACAGCATTCCCTGTTGGATGTTCACACTATCAGGGGCACATTCAACACACTAGAGAAATTGGGCGCAGAAGCAGTACGATGACGGGATTTGTGCGTGCCATCTGGAGGCTGCTGACCGGAGCTGAGGGACGCCATACGAGTGGTTTTGCTTAGTGTGGTGGCTGCCTCTCGAGGCATTTGTTGTGCATCCCTTGTTTGGCACACGTCAGTCGCACTTTCCTGTAGAGTATGAGACTACGGTATGTTGGGTGCATAAAATCAGGCGGAAAACCTCAGCAAGAAACAATCGAATAACAATAAGCACTTCACAGCTGGTGAGAGACTCTACTGCTCTAGGCATCTTTACGCGCTCAGTATGTCTTCATAACCGAGAACTGCGATATGACATGGTTGTTGGCATACTAGAGACACTGTGCAACACATCTACACAAAGTTTCATCAGACTTTCACGGCGGTTTTAACTTCAAGGCCGATCGGACGTTGAAAAAAAGAAAATTCTTCATACATAGTTTTGTTGTTTTCTACAAGTCCTGATCATATGTAAGTACTGAGTCGACAGCTATTAATTACAGACATGTCACGAACAACAGATTTATATCTCTGTTGGGTCTGATCTTTTGTAAGTCGTTTCCCTTAAAAGTACATTCGCCAAACAATAGCTACACAGTAATACACTATGTAATCAGAAGTATCCGGACACCTGGCTGAAAATGAATTACAAGTTCGTGGCGCCCTCCATCGGTAATGCTGGAATTCAGTATGGTGTTGGCCCACCCTTAGCCTTGATGACAGCTTCCACTCTCGCAGGGATAGGTTCAATCAGGTGCCGGAAGGTTTCTTGGCAGCCCATTCTTCACGGAGTGCTGCACTGAGGAGAGGTATCGATGTCGGTCGGTGAGGCCTGCCATGAAGTCGGCGTTCCAAAACATCCCAAAAAAATTCTGTAGGATTCAGGTGAGAACTCTGTGCAGGCCAATCCATTATAGGGACGTTATTGTCGTGTAACCACTCTACCACAGGCTCGATCGTGTTGTTAGATGCAATCGCCATCCCTGAATTGCTGTTCAACAGTGGAAAGGAAGAAGGTGCTTAAAACATAAGTGTAGGCCTGTGCTGTGATAGTGCCACACAAAGCAGCAAGGGATGCAACTCCCTCCATGAAAAACATGACCGCACCATAATACCACCACCTCCGAATTTTACTGTTGGCTCTACACACGCTGACACAGATGACGTTTACCGGCCAACTGCCATACGCACACCCTGCTATCGGGTCGCCACATTGTGTACAGTGATTCGTCACTCCACATAACGTTCTTCCACTGTTCAATCGTCCAATGTTTATGCTCCTTACACCAAGCGAGGCATCGTTTGGCATTTACCAGCGTGATGTGTAGCTTATGAGCAACCGCTCGACCATGAAATCTAAGATTTCTCACCCCCCCCCCGCCTAATTGTCATAGTACTTGCAGTGGATCTTGATGCAGTTTGGAATTCCTTTGTGGTAGTCTGGTTGGATTTCTGCCTATTACACATTCCGACCCTCTTCAACTGTCGGCAGTCTCTGGCAGTCAACAGACAAGGTCATCCTGTACGCTTTTGTGCTGTACGCGTCCCTTCACGTTTCCACTTCGCTATCACATCGGAAACAGTGGACCTAGGAATGTTTAAGAGTGTGGAAATCTCGCGTACAAACATTGACACAAATGACACCCAATCAGCTTACCACGTTCGAAGTCCGTGAGTTCCGCGAAGCGCCTCATTCTGCTCTCTCACGATGTCTAATGACTACTGAGGTCGCTGATATGGAGTACCTGGCAGTAGGTGGCAGCACAATGCACCTAATATGAAAAACGTATGTTTTTGTGGGTGTCCGGATACTTTTGATGACATAGTGTATATCTAAAAATTTTATAGGAGATGTTACACATCGCGCCACCGTACCCGATGATGCAGACTGAAGGTACCACGTAATTTTTTCCCGACAAAATGAGTTTGGAGTTTGACTTGAACAGACAACCGTTTCAAGACTTGGAAGTGCCTAAATCGGAAAGAGACGGCACTGGCATGCATGCAGTCCACCTTGATCCGAGAGGTAACACTACACTGCTGGCTGCAACGCAGCCAAGGGCGTGGCTCGCTTATGTCGAACCGCACTCGAGAATGGACGAGATTGGAGAGGAGAGCAAAATACGTGCTGCTGACCACTGGTACTATTCGCTGACCTTGAGTGGGTGGCTCAACCCTGAAATTATTTATGCGATTTAATAACTATTCCGCTCACACACAGAGAGAGAAGGAGACAGCCGAAGAACACGCAGCTCCCGTGCGTCGGGCCAGGAGTTGTGGCGATGAAGGGAGCGGTCTCGGCGAGGTCAGCGTGTGGAAGGGAAGCAGAAGTTTAAAGAAAATAAAAAGCTCACCGAGAAAAAGGCGGCAGCGCGCCCGTTACAGATGGCGCTGCTGCGAATTACGCAAGCGCCGGACCGGTTCGGGCTGTAAACAGGATCGCTGCAGCGGCTCCAGACGTGGAAAAGCTGGCCTCGGGGGCGACAGGTGGCGGAGCGGTGTGTTCTGGGCCTCACGCTCTGGCCTCTGTTTATGTTTGGCTCCTATTAATACGTCACCCAGAGCCAGCGTCTAACACGTGCCAGTATCACCTGTATTTCAAATACCCAAAAATTCTACCACGTTCACCATGTCTTACATACGCTATGCGATCTGCCGTGCTTTCCAGACAAATTGCCCCCCCCCCCCCTCCTATTCCATATTAAACATCAACGTATCTCCTGCACTGTAGGCAAACTTGAAACGAACCACTCCATTACTACCCGCCCCTCTCTCCCACTGATTTCCAACCTCAGTGCTCTATCGGAATTAAAGCAGCGCTTACTTCGACATCACGCCAGCACATTCTCCATAACTTCCCCCAAAGAGATTTTAATGCCCTCCATAAAAACCCGTTTTGTCGCCTATTCAGCCTTCCAGATTTCATACTTCCTGCATTACCCTACCTATGAGGGGCAGGCAAATGAAAACCGAACACTCGCCATAACGTGACCAGGGAATGGTTCCATTGAAAAGCAATCTCAACATATGTTGAGACATTTACTCCATTGGGAGATGAGAAGTGAAAGATCCTGGCTGTGCGGAGGACGTTGCAGTGTTTCCCAACGACATCACTGAAACATAGCCTCCGTCTGATTGGCAGGGTGGGGGCTGGCGATATCGTGCAACAGGATGATCCTTTTGATAGCATTTTGACTTTCCACGTTTCATCTCAAAATCGAGAAAATCGCTCACCCTATCCAAGCCGACTCTCTCGTTTAACTCACATATCACCATCATAGCTAACTTAATTCATACAGGGAAACAAAAACAGTAGATACAGCTGAGTAAGTAGGTTCTGTCTCTAGTCTCAGTTAAAAATGGTTCAAATGGCTCTGAATACTATGGGACTTAACATCTGAGGTCATCAGTCACCTAGAACGTAGAACTACTTAAACCTAACTAACCTAGGGACATCACATACATCCATGCCCGAGGCAGGATTCGAACTCGCGACCGTAGACTGAAGCACCTAGAACCGCTCGGCCACACCAACCGGTCTCTAATCTCAGTTGTCTGCCGTGCATATAGTAGCAGTTTCCCTGACATAACACCAGCTCATTCGGCACTGTGCTACGTTGTCGACTGGTGATGAATATACGATGATACGGAATATCTTCGTAGATATAATCGTCTCAAAGAATTTGTTACTAATACAACTCAATTAGTTTTACTGAAAGGTGGATGCAAACAGAAACTGCAGTAACAGGTGGTGTGCCCCAAGAAATGATGATTTTGTTAGTATTGTATGTATTTGTGTGGATCCACATCATCCAGATGTTTGATAAACGTAAACATGATCTGTAGTAGGCTGTAACGTGTTTTTTATTTAATTGTGCGATTAGTACATTTCGACTACTTGTCATTGTCAAATGCTTGTAAAAACCAACGTGGAAAAGCACTACATTGTCTGCACGCACCGCATATATAACTCTTTACACTTCTCACATTATGACAAAACATTACTGCACAAATTTCTTAAAAGCACATGGTTACTGACCCATTTTCTTAGTATATTATGTAAAAGATTTGTACAATAAGGTCACCAGACGGCACTCTCAGAGTGTTTGCAGACTGCGCTGTTGTCCACAAAAAAGTACTGTTGTTTAACTTTGGAGTACTTGACCCTCGTAAAATTTGCGATTGCAGTTGGTACCAATTCGACGTTCCCGTCAGTGTGGTGTCGTCAGTATAGCATGTGAAACAGTACATTTTGTATGTGACATACCATTGGAGACCTTGTAATTGTAATTAACTACAAATTATGACTTCCTTTGAAAAAAATATGGAGTAGTAAAATTTGCAATGTTTTAATGACCATGTGACACCCTTCCCCCAGGGTTAATGATCGTAAGAAAATACAGAACCACTTAGAACTTCCGTTTAATGTAGTGAATGCAAGTTCTGTTTCAATGTGGCTTACGATATGATAATGACCAAGACACAGTGAAAGATACGGATAGTATCCAATTACAAAATTAGGATAAACTTGTGAACTGGTACACATCGTTGAAATACTTAGGAGTAATATTAGTAAGTCATATGAAATGAAACTGAGACGTGGTATCATTAGTAATGAAGATGACTGTACACTCAAATTTGGTGGTGCGGCTTTGGGAAAGTACAGTGCATCTGCATAGGAAATCGCATACACCATACTAGTGCTGTTCAAGAGTTTATTCAATATTTGGAGTCCTTATTAAGCAGGCATGACAGCACATAACATGACAATCCAGACACGTGCTGTTAGAACCATAAGAGGTGTGTACAGTCCTGACGAAACATAACAAAGATGCACCGTGAACTTAAATGGAAATCTGTGGAACAAAGGCGAATACAATATCAAAGTGCCTGTATTTTACAGTATGAAATACAGACACAGCCCTACTGTATTTCATGCCAAAGAAAGGCAATCTGGCGAGCAAAACAATGTCTCTACCTGTACAGAAATCATCCGATTTGTATACATGCACTATGAGAAGCAAACACTACGACTTAGCCGCGGGGTGTGGCCGCGCGGTCTGGGGCGCCATGTCACTGATTGCTTGGCCCCTCCCGCCAGAGGTTCGAGTCCTCCATCGGCCATTGGTGTGTGTGTTGTTTTTAGCATAAGTTTGTTTAAGTAGTGTGTAAGTCTAGGGACCGATGACCTCAGCAGTTTGGTCCCTTAGGAATCCACACACACGCTACGACTATGGAAGTTTGGGTTGGTCCTGGAGACACGCTCAGATGACCGTCGAGGTCAAGGCGACCCTTAGCGTAAAGCGGGAAATACTGGTTCGAGTTCCTGTCCGGCACAAACCTTCATATGTTATTGGTAAATCGTATAGCCATTGTACAAACATATTTGCAATTTGCGAATGCATTTCATAAAGGAGAATATATTCTTGCATTATCCTACGGGGTAGACTTAAGGAACAAGTATTCGTGGAAGATTATCTAATAATTCTGTCCAGAATAGGACAAAGAGGGGGGGGGGGGGGAGATGGGAGAGGACTGAGACAAGTACGGCGGCATACTGTCATAGGTGAATAAGCAGAGTTCTTGAAAGCTGATGTACAGAGACAACCATACCACATGCAGCTATAGGAAACAACCAAACATCAAACTGAATCAACTATTACATCCTTAAAGAGTAAAAACCATTATGTGTATGGTGAAATTTTACTAGGATCATAAAGATCAATGCACCGTATATCAGTTCTGCACTCGGTCTCTGTGCGATGTGGCTATCAGGTTGACTCACTTGACTGACACATTTGAGTACTCGTCTGTGAAGACACTTTATAAAAGGTGTGATTACACAACGAACGCAATTACCGGCCAGTTTCTTTGGTACGAGTGTTTCCAAATATGTGGAAAACAATTGTAGGAGAATAGTTTCGTGTCTCATTATAGGTGATTCAGTAATAGACCCACAGTTTGGCTCCGGGAAAGGAGAATCCACAAAAAATACAATTTTTTTATTTGTGTGTGAGGCACTAGCAGGACTAAGCGATGGGGTAAGGGCAGTTTTCTTTGACTTAACAAAACCGTTGAATGTATGAAGTGTGCAATATTTTGACATACTAGCACTATTTGTTCTGATCACAGAATTTTATTTACTTCATTACACCGTACTCGTTTCGGCTGGACCCCGTTTTCAAAGGATCCAAAAATATAAAACAATATTTTATGGACAAAATAAAGACGAATGAATTTGTCCAATATAGATACACAGTATCACGTCAACATTAACTTTATGACATGTAAGAAAGTTCACATGTTGTGACGTTAATATAAACGAGACACTGTGTAGCTATAGTGGACAAATTCATTCTGCTTTTCGCTCTCTATGAAACATTGTGTTGTATTTTTGGAACCAAACCTCTGAAAATGAGGAATGCTGAAATGCGTAAGTTGTAGTGTCAATAAGTCATCGTGGTCAAGACCAATGACATCATAGTGTAACAAAATGATCTCGATGTCTCAAATTTTGCATAAGTTGAAACATTATGAGATTAGCGACAAAAAAATTCAACCTTGGCTAACATCATGTCTGAAAACTAGTAAGTGAAAGGCTGTCCTTCAGCTTGTACAAACAGAGAATGGGTTTGAATTTGACTGGGATCAAGCAAAATGGCGGAGGGGTTGAGCAGGGTGCTGTTCCGTGTCGGTTGCTTTTCTTGATACATGTAGTGGTCGTTGTTGTCTTCAGTCCGAAGACCGGTTTGATCCACTGTCTATGCCACTCTATCCTGTGCAAGCCTCTCCATCTCCGGATACCTACTGCAGCTTACATCCTTCCGAATCTGTTTACTGTACTCATCTCTTGGTCTCTTTTATACCCCACACTTCCTTCCAATACTAAATTAGTGATACGTTAATGTCTCAGAATGTGTCCTGTCAACACATTCTTCTAGTCAGGTTTTGCCACAAATTTCTTTTCTCCCTAATTCTATTCAGTACCTCCTCATTACTTACGAAATCTACCCATATAATCTTCAGCATTATTCTGTAGCACCACATTTCAGAAGCTTCTATTCTCTTCTTGTCTAAACGTTTATCGCCCATGTTTTGCTTCCATACATGGCTATACTTCCAGGAAAGACTTACTAACTCTTAAACGAATATTCGACATTAACAAATCAATTTCTTCAGAAATTGTTTTCTTTCCATTGCCAGCCTACATTTTATATCCTCTCTACTTTGGCTATCGTCAGTTATTTCCTGCCCCAATAATAAAATTCATCTTCTACTTTAAGTATCTCGTTTCCTTGTGTAATAATCTCAGCATCACCTGATTTAATTCTATTACATTCCATTATCCTGTTGTTCTGTCGATGTTCATCTTATATCCTCCTTTCAAGGCTCTGTAAATTTCGTTCAACTGCTCTTCCAAGTCATGTAATTTCTCTGTCAGAATTACAATGTCGTCGGCAGACCTCAGGTCTCCGAACTTTAATTCTTACTCCAAAATTTTCTTTGGTTTTCTTTACAGCTTGCTAAGTGTTCAAACCAAAAATAAATAAAACGACGCACCAAGAAGGTATTATCCAAATGAGACGGAAATCTGTAGATGTGGTGTACACGTACGGACAAACAAATGTTTACAATTTCAGAAAAAAATTGGATGGTTTTTTCAAGAGAAAGAACTTCACAAATTAAGCAAGTCAATAATGCGTTGGTCTACATCTGGCCCTTACGCAAGCAGTTATTTGGCTTAACATTGACTGACAAAGTTGTTGGATGTTCCTTTGCGAGATATCGTGCCAAATTCTAATTGGAGCGTTAGATCGCCCAAACTCTGAGCTGTTTGGAGGACGCTGCCCGCATTTCTCCAAACGTTCTCAGTTGGGGAGATATCCGGTGACCCTGCCAGTCATGGCAGGGTTTGGCAAGCAGGAAGGCAAGCGGTAGATTCACACGGTGTGTGCAGGCGGGCATTTCTTTGCTGAAATGTAAGCCCACTACAGATTACCATGAAGGGATAAAAACAGGGCGCATAATACTGTCCACGTACTGCTGTCTTGTAAAGGTGCCTCAGAAGACAACCAAAGGGGTCTTGATATGAAAACAAATAGTACCCCAGACCGCCACTCCTGGTAGTACGGCTGTGTGGTGGGTGATAGTGAAATTCGTTTCCCACCGCTGTACCAGGCATCTCCAGACACGTCTTGGCCAGGAATCTCATTTACTGAAGCATAACTGTCTTCAGTGATGAAACTCGCTTCGTATTGCGCCCCGACGACCAGCAAAAAAAGTGAGTGGAAACGTCCCTGACACTGGTGAGATACCAGATTCACTCTCGTCCGCCCTACGGACCGATAACTAGGAGCAATGGTCTGACGTGCCATTTTATATTACAACAGGATTTCTTCGGTTGTCAACCGCGCCACCGTTACATCACAGCGGTACGCCGACATTACTCTACGTCTAGTTTTGTTGTCCTCCGTGGAAAGCCATCCTGGGCTCACATTTCAGCAAGACAATGCCCGCCAGCACACAGCGATTGTTTCTCCTGCTTGTTTTCGTGCTTGCGAAACCGTGTCTTGACTTGTAAGGTCGCCGGATCTATCCCTAGATGAGAACATTTAGAGCATTATGGGCAGAGCCACATCCACAGCACGGGAGTTTGACGATCTAACACACCAACAGGACAGAATTCGGTAGTATGACCCTCAGAAGAATGTCCAACATCTCTATCAATCTATGCCAAGCCGAATGGCTGCTTGCGTAAGGACCAGATGCTGACCAACGCATTATTGACTTGCTCAATTTGTGAAGCTCATATTTTTGAATAAATCATCCAATTTTTCTGAAATTCAAAGGTTTTTTTTTTTTTTTTTTTTGCCTGTAGGTGAACATCATACCTACCGATTACTGTTCCTTTCGGATAATTCTTTCGTTGTGCGTCTCTTTTCTTGTTGTTGTTATCTTAGAGTGTACATATTGACTCAGCGACATGTGGATCAAATGGCTCTGAGCACTATGGGACTCAACTTCTGAGGTCATTAGACCCCTAGAACTTAGAACTAGTTAAACCTACCTAACCTAAGGACATCACACACATCCATGCCCGCGGCAGAATTCGAACCTGCGACCGTAGCGGTCTCGCGGTTCCAGACTCCAGCGACATGTGGGCGGCCTCTTTGTTCTCTAGGTGTTTCGATTATGCTGCAGAAGTTTCACTGGGAACCCTTACACGTCCTCCGTGCAATCCGATCTCGCCCCATGCGGTTTCCATATTTTTGGAACCCTAGAAAGAGGCTTCGGACGACGAGGTGCACGTGCGGATATAATCCTGGTTCCGCAGGCAACCACAAACATCTGCCGTGGAGCCACTGGCCGTCTTGTCTCACAGAGGGAGCGGTTATTAACAGTTACGGCGATTACCTTCCAAATAATGCACGGTTTACATACTTTTTTTTCTCTCTGTCTCGTTTTCATTTGGCTGTCCCTTACAGACCGACCGTGATTTTCTAAAGTACATCAGTTAAAAGTCAACAATTGGACGGTTACTTCTGAAGAGAATCTCTCATTTCTTCCCTGCATCGATCCGAAACACCTTCTGGCTCGTTTACATTGGTCTCGATGTTAACGACACGTTTATGATTTAGCAAAATTTGTTATATTTTTCTCTAACGAAATTTGTTTACAAAAAATATTTTATCGATTCCTCCGCTACTTCTTGGTAAAACTATTCCATATTTAAGGTTGAATAACAAGTACACAGTTTTAGTTCTACTGGTTTCCTATTCCATACCTTCCTTACCACACAAACTTCAATAATATAACTTGCGATACTTTAATATTCTGTGTTTTAACCACGTACTGTGATTAATATTGCACACTGCATAAAATGTTTTGTTCGCAATGTAAAACATGTTTGTTGTACAACATAAATGATGAGTGCTCCGTTTAAAAGTTTCTCATTCAGTGTTAAGACCTCACAAAATTTACCATTGTAACCATTGAACCTATAATATTGTGCAGTTCGATTATTTATTGTGGTCAACATTGTCGATTGTGTAAAGAGTAATTTCAAAGTTAAGAAACAACTCTACCCACAACAGTCTATGAAAGTGACTGTATCTTTACTTCTAATGTTTGATAAGCTAAGAACTAGTGTCCCTTTCAGACGCTAGTCAGTTGTTTCCTAAAGATGGCCGAATAAACCGAAAACTAGTTTCAAATAATCAAAAGTCAGTAGAACAAAAACAGTGTACTTGTTATTCAAGCTTAAATTAAAAATTATGAAAGATAGTTTAGTTAGAATTTTGTGCAGTGGACAACAGCTATTTGGAGATTACGATGGCGTTTAGTTAGGCGTCGAGAGTATTCCGATATATTTTAAAAAGCTACAGGACGTCGAGGAACCAGACATGAATGCCACGAGCTGAACTATTTGTCAGGAGACGTCCACTATTTTTTCACTTTCTTTTTCACGGGAAAGTGAATCGTTCCCAAAGATGTATTCATGTACTGTTACCAATTCGTGATAGCCCAGACGAATAATACAGGACTTGCATAAATGAAAGAAATGTAAGTAAGTTTGTTGTGGTGCAAATACTGTTGACTGAAAACCCAAAGCGGAGAAACGGAATTTTAAGATTTAAGATGCGTCAAATTGCAGGTCACTAGAGACTTGTCGACCGTGCTCTTCAGTGGAAGAAACCATTTAAAAAATTGCTTTAAGTGATGTAGAGTAATCGTACTAGACCTTACTGAGTTATTTAATGTGAATTATTAATCCAGCCTCTTCCTCACCGTGTCACCTTGCTTGGTCCGAAACCCGTACTAAGACTGCCGTTAGCCATGAAATGCAAAATACCAGTTTGTTTTTTCCGTTGACGGCCTTCGGATTGTCTTCCGTAACACAGATTTGGCAGTTTACTTGGAAGATGGAGCAGCAGCTCCTGTTACTTCGTTCCGTTAAGCCTGCCACAAGGCTACGGGAGGGGAGTGGCTACGACTACTGCAGTCGTCGCTTTGCTCCTTGAGGTTTCACTGACGACGACGTCGTAATAAAATTCCTGCTCGATTAGCGAGGAACTCGCGTTCAGTGCTACGAGTATTAATAGTAGAGGACAGGTTGTCCTCAGAACCGCCAATGGTGCGCTCTACCGCGATGCTGTATTGCCAGAAGTTGTTTCCGTATTGGTCTGCAACTGTGGCACTGACGTACATATTCTCTAAGATATACAGTGTGCTATAACTTTATATGGGAGAATTATTGTCTCATAAATAATAATAAGCACTGTCAGCTGCAAATTGACATAAGGTATGTCAGTTGTTTCCAAGCCTGGAATAATTAAACAAAATTCAACAGTGTGAAATTTGAAGCCCAAAATCGAAAATATCTATTGGTCTGAAACCTCTTTTTCACAAGATAATAATAATAGCTCGGTTATAAGACATACCCAAAAGCAACAAGACTACTGCGAGCGGCGTTACTGCAAGGAGAAACCAGAGATACATTGCGTGACAAGAAGGTGAAGCACCTGGACGGAGAGGAAATGAAACGATACTTAACGGGCTGAGAGGAGATGTGATGTTATTTCCGTGATAACAATGTCGGTAATTTCCAAGAAAAGTTGCACGTTAAAGTCGCAGCCATACTCCGAGCTATATATACCGAACACTCGACTCTCGAGATATTGACAACAGAGGCGACACAAGACGAATGTACTGAGAAAGGAAGTCATTAAAAAAATAATGTAAAAGTACTTTCACTAACGAAAATTTATTAAAGAAATGAATATCACATACGTTACTCGTGAGGTATATAGTTGTCGTGCACAGTACTATGCGTGCTGCAGGCAATGGGCACTATTCCTTCTTTTCTGTACCCAGGATACACTTTGACACGTTTTTTAGGAAAGCTGGAAGAGTTTCACAGGAGAGAGATTTGCCAGATAGTCATAAGTTGTGAAGATATAAAAACTGAAATATTTACAGCTCATCTCAATTCTCAGGTCTCCCATCCTTCTTAATAGACGATTTAAGTGACTTGCAAAGACGTTTAGTGTTCAGTGTGTACAGATGAGTTGTTGGACGAAGTCATAATCAGTTCCCTCAATTTCTTGAAAGACGTCACGTTTATGCCAGTGATTGTTAAACTCTTTATTTCCACTATTGCAATTTCGGCCTTAGGCTATTATCAAGTGCAGAATTTTTGGCTTTAAGCCATGTCTACTTTATGCAAGCTGTTCCCTCAGGAAGACTTAGTACCTGGTAAAATAAAATGTTTAATGAGAGGTACTAACGTTTTCTTTCTCCTGGAATGCGCAAGTAAAATGAAGCACTTTCTTGACTTCCGCTCGATTCTTCCAAAAACCCAGATGTTTTCTATTCCATTCTTAAGTAACAGTCCTCTTCCATGCCTGCTAGTGACGGTGTGGGATTCATCTACTTCTAAAAATTTGTTGACGACCAGTGAGGACACTATCACTAGTAACAATAATATGATGCTCCTCCCTACAAAACTGTAATAGTACAAAACCGTATTCACTAAAGGTTCGCACTAGGACACAATTCCCTTCCAAAGTAAGATTACGTGACCAGCACACAACAGATGTTATGCTCTGGTGAATATTTAATTTTGTACTGTCAAACCACGTGTTCTTTGATTTCACTGTCCTCTTAGCGTCACAGAATTTTCGCAGCCAGAGTGAAAGTAATTTCTCGCGCCATGATGTGGAAGCAATCCACATTACCAGTAGAATTCTAGGCATTTTTGCGTGTCACTCACAAGGAGAGATCCACAGCGTTGCGGTCCACTTTTTGAAACAGTCTGTACGGTGATGTAGGTTAAGGTCCGAGGGTTCACACCCTGCGGCCTTTCACTGTGATTAGCCCTCGTTTGTGTGTAGTAGACGATGAAAAAATTCCAGAGTTGCACGTGATGTTGTATAGTTTTAAATATGGCAACAATTTGTAGACTGGCTGCACACCGTAACTGTTAAGGTACTAACCTCACATTCATAAGGTTGTCGGTTCGAATCTTGTCAGATACACTTAATTGCTTTATTTTTAAATCTTTATCGCAATGCCTTTGATCATTATTTTTATTCATTTACTTGGTTTAAATGTAATTCTCTCTGTTCAGTTGTCACGCCGTATTTGTCATCGTATGAAATACATCATTTGCTCTCATTTTTCTTGCTACCACTTTTTTTCCACTTGGAAGGCTTGTTCGTGCTATTTTGATTAGTGTTATGTGTTATCTTCGATTTAATTGCTTCCATTTTGTCATCTGACATTTTCGCCCATGTTACTGAATTCACTATTTATAGTTCTCATTTTCCTTGGACTTCGTTTTACTTATAATCCCTGCATTCGTTTAAATCATCATCCAGTTATTTCGTCTACAATACAATGAGAATATATATTTTAAATGTTTGTATAATGATTAGCACACAAATAGATATACATCTTGTAAAGAAAAATATATTCTTGACACCACTGCACAGCCCGCAGCTCGTGGTCGTGCGGTAGCGTTTTCGCTTTCCGCGCCCGGGTTCCCGGGTTCGATTCCCGGCGGGGCCAGGGATTTTCTGTGCCTCGTGAGGACTGGGTGTTGTGTGATGATCTTAGGTTGGTTAGGTTTAAGTAGTTCTAAGTTGTAGGGGACTGATGACCATAGATGCTCAGAGCCATTTGAACCATTTGAACACCACTGCACAGTCAATATATATAAATTATTTCGTCTTTTGTTTTTTAACCGACAGATCGGCATTTCAAGATATTTGAACATTATTATGAATAAATAAAAATAGTTAAATTCATATACATAAAGATCCCAAGTGCAAAAAAAAAAAGATAGAAAGAAAAAATAAGCGCAATAGAAGAAGTTGGATTTGTTTACAGATAACTTTCTGCTACCAGTCAAGATTTTCTTTTATTCATGTTTTACACAGCTCGTTTCGGGAAATGATTCCCATTTTCAGGTGTAGATTTCTTTGTGTTGTTCCACTTTTTCGTAATGCTTTCGATGTGTGAGGTTCTGCTTTGTTTTGTTGACTTAACGACATTATATAAAGAAATTTATATATTGCGCATCGAAAGCATTACGAAAAAATGGAATAGTAGAAAGAAATCCACATTTGAAAATGGGAATCATTTCCCGAAACGAGTCGTTAAACCATAAATTTAAAAAATTGTGACTGTTAGCAGAAAGTTATTTATAAAGAATCCCATTGTCTTCACATTCGCTGGCTTTCAGGAAAACTATTTATAATGGACAAAATCATGTTGAAGAAGTTAAAATGTGGCTTAAAATGATGTGAAAAGAAATACAAATAAAATAAATTGCATTTCAAACAGTTAACTGAATTAAATTCTTTTAGATAAAGATTTAAAAACAAAAAGAAAATCAATGTACCTGACGAGCTTAGAACCAAAAACTTTCTGCATGTGAAATCATTACACTATCTACATCTACATCTACATTTATACTCCGCAAGCCACCCAACAGTGTGTGGCGGAGGGCACTTCACGTGCCACTGTCATTACCTCTCTTTCCTGTTCCAGTCGCGTATGGTTCGCGGGAAGAACGATTGCCGGAAAGCCTCCGTGTGCGCTCTAATCTCTCTAATTTTACATTCGTGATCTCCTCGGGAGGTGTAAGTAGGGGAAAGCGATATATTCGATACCTCTCGAAACCTGGACAGCAAGCTACACCGCGATGCAGAGCGCCTCTCTTGCAGAGTCTGCCACTTGAGTTTGCTAAACATCTCCGTAACGCTATCACGCTTACCAAATAACCCTGTGATGAAACGCGCCCCTCCTCTTTGGATCTTCTCTATCTCCTCTGTCAACCCGATCTGGTACGGATCCCACACTGATGAGGAATACTCAAGTATAGGTCGAACGAGTGTTTTGTAAGCCACCTCCTTTGTTGATGGACTACATTTTCTATGGACTCTCCCAATGAATCTCAACCTGGCACCCGCCTTAAATGGTTCAAATGGCTCTGAGCACTATGGGACTTAACTACTGTGGTCATCAGTCCCCTAGAACTTAGAACTACTTAAACCTAACTAACCTAAGGACATCACACACACCCATGCCCGAGGCAGGATTCGAACCTGCGACCGTAGAAGTCGCGCGGTTCCGGACTGCGCGCCTAGAACCGCTAGACCACCGCGGCCGGCGCACCCGCCTTACCAACAATTAATTTTATATGATCATTCCACTTCAAATCGTTCCGTACGCATACTGCCAGATATTTTACAGAAGTAACTGCTACCAGTGTTTGTTTCGCTATCATATAATCATACAATAAAGGATCCTTCTTTCTATGTATTCGCAATACATTACATTTGTCTATGTTAAGGGTCAGTTGGCACTCCCTGCATCAAGTGCCTATCCGCTGCAGATCTTCCTGCATTTCGCTTCAAATTTCTAATGCTGCAACTTCTCTGTGTACTACAGCATCATCCTACCACTCTGTTAGTTATAACTATTTTTAAAGCTATAAGGATTACGCGAAATTTCGAAATTCTTATTCGCCGATTACTCGCAAACGAGGGTTCACCAGGGCGAATGGTTGCAGAATACGATTCCTTGCACCTTACCCTACACCACCGAATACAGGGTGAAAAGTATTTAAATCGACAAACTCTGGGAGGTTGTAGGGGACATCAAAACAAATATTTTTCCCTAATGTCATTTTCTCCTATGAGGAGTATTTAAACGGGTAGAGAAAGATTTCTCTGGCAGCAAATTAATTAAACCAACAAACACTTTTCCATTTTTTATGACCACGAGACAACACATTAACACAACCCAATTTTCAAAAATGCCCCCATTGCGACATATACAGAGGTTACTCCGTCGGATCATGTTCTGTCTGACACGGGCAAAAACCCCAAGAGTATCCTGAGTTGTTCCTGGTGCTGCTACTATCCGGGCAACCAGATCCTCTTCTGATGCAACAGGAATTACGTAAACAACGTTGCGCATCTCTCCCCACACAAAAAAGTCCAGAGGGGACATATCTGGGGATCGAGCAGGCCATGGTACAGGACCACCTCTGCCAATCCACTTTTCTTGGAACCGTCGATCAGAAATCGACGCACACGACGACTTAAATGTGCCGGCGCCCCGTCATGTTGGAACCACATGCGTTGTCTTGTAGGGAGCGTGTCGTCTTCCAGCAATTCTGGCAATGCTCTGGTGAGAAAATTGTAATAGTGCCTGCCATTTAATGGCCTAGGTAGCAGATACGGCCCAATTAGACAGTCTCCAACAACACCGACCCACGCATTAACAAAGAACCACACTTGATGAATGCTAGTAACAGTGGCATGTGGGCTATCCTCACTCCAAACATGCGAATTGACCATGTTTCTATCACGCCCGAACGTTTCTTCATCGGTAATCAACACAGAGGATGGAAATGTAGGATGCATTTCACACTGTTCCAGGTACCACTGCGAGAACTGTGCTCTGGGTGGATTATCAACTGGTTCCGGGTTGTGGACACGCTGTAAGTGAAATGGACGTAACAACTGCTCTCGAAGGACTGTTCTTGCATTCGTCTGATTCGTCCCCACGTTAAGAGCAATTGAACGAATGTTGATTGAAGGATCCCGCTCCACATGCTGCGAGACATCTTTCTCAAATTGCAACGTTCTTAAAGTGCGACGGTGTCCCTGTCCAGGTAATCTGCTAAATGACCCGGTCTCACGCAGACGTTGGTACACAGCAGCAAAGGTCATATGATGCCGGATACGGCGATTAGGATATTGTTTCTGATAAACCCGCTGTGCAGCTCGTCCGTTGTGTGCGCTACGTAGTACGCACCAACCATGTCAGCGTAATCACCCCATGTGTATCGCTCCATTAGTAAACAGAGACAATGCCCTACTAAACTGGTGGACAGCAGTTGCCTACAACTGAAAAGCGTAATACGCCCTCTAACAACTAAATATCGTAATACGGCCTCTAACAACTGAAGAGCGTAATTCGGCCCCCACCGGCTGAAATAATCCTCATAGGAAAAAATGACATTAAGGAAAAATATTTGTTTTGATGTCCCCTACAAACTCCCTGAGTTTGTCGGTTTAAATACTTTCCACCCTGTAGGTTGTTTCAAAAAGTCGATCACGCCGATGGGGAGCTCTCCTTCTCAAACGGGGAATCAGCTGCTTCCACGTACGAGAATTTGACACGGAAATAGCGCTACATTCACTCGTGCTTCTGTAACATCCATGCGACGTTCTACTACTCTCATGCGACCTACTGTTGTCAAAGAAGAAAGTAATATCCATATTTCCTCCTTCGTGAGTCGAGCGTTCCATGTCTATCGAGCGCAGTGAGGCTGCGACTTCGAAGTCCCAGTTTCTTACGAATTGCCACAATATCGGCTCAAATTTACAAAGAATTGGCGGTATGAGCCTACAGTATGACGATGCACTAGCTCTCCATCGATGCATGCACAGATTCCGTTGGGAAGGTTGTCAAAAAGCTGTTGTATCCTCTCCTGAGGAAAGCAGGCCCACAACTGCCGCAACTGGTCCTTGATATCTTGGATAGTAGAACTGAGGCTGTGTTGATGTCTGAAAGGATTTCACACATGTTTTATCGGGGACAGACAGGGGAAGCTTGCTGGCCACTGGAGTACTTTAAGAGCAGGCACATAGTTCGTAGAGACACGCGCGATATGTGGAAGGGCAACGTCCCGTTGAAAAATGGTACCACGTAACTGTCGCATGAGAGGTAACTCATTCGATGCAGGATGTCCGTGACAAACAGTTATGCAGTCAGAGTTCCCTCAATCAGTACCAACCGTGCCCTTAAGGTGAATTAGATATTTAACTAGTAGCAGTAGACATTAAAGTTCCATTTTCAGTTCCCTGATTCACTCTTTACAAGTAAATAAAACACAAAGGAAATGATACTACAACGTGATCTGACTTTTTCAGGAATAATTCATCACATGCAGGTAAACGTAACGCAACGGAAACTGTCTTGGTATTCGAAATGACCTACTATTAGTTATGGTGACCTAGTAATGTATCGTTGTCAGAGAACACAATAAAGAGACGGTGCAACAACTGTTACTCCAGAACTATAGCCACAAACTCACCTTCTGTGATCTGAAAATAATTTAATGATGGTGGAAAATGATATTTGAACAAACTGCTCGGAGATGAAGTGGTTTCAGTCGAGGTTGTTGTTGCTGTTGTTGTTGTTGTGGTCTTCAGTCCTGAGACTGGTTTGATGCCTCGGAACATGTCCTACCAACCGATCCCTTCTTCTAGACAAGTTGTGCCACAAACTCCTCTTCTCCCCAATTCTATTCAATACTTCCTCATTAGTTATGTGATCTACCCATCTAATCTTCAGCATTCTTCTGTACCACCACATTTTGAAAGCTTCTATTCTCTTCTTGTCCAAACTATTTATCGTCCACGTTTCACTTCCATACATGGCTACACTCCATACAAATACTTTCAGAAACGACTTCCTGACACTTAAATCTATACTCGATGTTAACAAATTTCTCTTCTTCAGAAACGCTTTCCTTGCCATTGCCATTCTCCATTTTATATCCTCTCTACTTCGACCATCGTCAGTTATTTTGCTCCCCAAATAGCAAAACTCCTTTACTACTTAAAGTGTCTCATTTCCTAATCTAATTCCCTCAGCATCACCCGATTTAATTTGACTACATTCCATTATCCTCGTTTTGCTTTTGTTTATGTTCATCTTATATCCTCCTTTCAAGACACTGTCCATTCCGTTCAACTGCTCTTCCAGGTGCTTTGCTGTCTCTGACAGAATGACAATGTCATCGGCGAATCTCAACGTTTTTTTTCTTCTTCATGGATTTTAATACCTACTCCGAATTTTTTTTTTTTTTTGTTTCCTTTACTGCGTGGCCGGTTCTGCAGGTACCGCCGTGTGACAAGCTGTTCAGTGCTACTGTCTTGCAAAAGTAGTTTAATAACTCATATTTATATCTATGAAAGCAACGAAACAGCACTAAAGACATGGAGCTTTCTTCCTAACTTCAGGGCTACTACTTGATCCCAAAAACACAAGGATTCAACACAGAACAATCAATCAGTGTTACATTATTTACATTGTTCTCTTAGCACATCATACGAATACCTGCTCCATAAAGTGGATTTAGATTTAAAATGCAAAAGACGTTGGTGAATAAGATACCGGCTTGCTAATCCCATCACGTATCAAATCACATGTAACCAGAACGGGATCTGCGCCGTGATAACCACGATGGTCGCTCTACTACTTATTCGGTGACATTGCCAAAACCACCACACTGCACCAGTATCGCTCGGCGGATCGTAAAATAAAGACACATAATGTCTTGTCAAACGAAACTGTATGGTTCCAGAGACCTTTTCAAGTCTCAAACAACTAACCATGCGCTAACCACTACGCCACCCTAGCCGAGTGGCTTCGCCCAACTGTATTGGCTACCCCAGCACGCCTCCGTCCTCAGTCCCAATTCTCATTTATGCTTCAGACCACTTGATATTTTCACTAAACTCCAACAGCATTGCGGAGATGCTCCAGCTGTACTGGAGTAGCACCTCATCATCGAACGCCAAGGTGGTGTAGTGGTTGGTGCATCTGCCTAGTGAGCCGGAGATATGGGTTCGAAACCCGCCTTTGTATAAATTTTCATTCGTCTCTCAAGTCTGCATATATCTATCACGCATGTTTGAGACTTGAAAAGGTCTCTGGAACCATACAGTTTCATTTGATTAAAGCACCTTTCCCTGCATTTCAAGGAAGATCCCCCATTGCGTTCGATTGTGAGATGTTTTTCCAATACAGTTGTAGAGCGTCTACAATGCTACACTACTGGCCATTAAATTTGCTACACCAAGAATAAATGCAGATGATAAACGGGTATTCATTGGACGAACATATTGCACTAGAACTGACATTTGATTACATTTTCACGCAATTTGGTTGCATAGATCCTGAGAAATCAGTAACCAGAACAAGCACCTCTTGCCGTAATAACGGCCTTGATACGCCTGGGCATTGAGTCGAACACAGCTTGGACAGCCTGTACAGGTACAGCTGCCCATGCAGCTTCATCACGATACCACAGTTCATCAAGAGTAGTGACTGGCTTATTGTGACGAGCCAGTTGCTCGGCCACCATTGACCAGACGTTTTCAATTGGTGAGAGATCTGGAGAATGTGCTGGCCAGGGCAGCAGTCAAACATTTTCTGTATCCAGAAAGGCCCGTACAGGACCTGCAACATGCGGTCGTGCATTATCCTGCTGAAATGTAGGGTTTCGCAGGGATCAAATGAAGGGTAGAGCCACGGGTCGTAACACATTTGAAATGTAACGTCCATTGATCAAAGGGCCGTCAGGGCGAACAAGAGGTGACCGAGACGTGTAACCAATGGCACCCCATACCATCACGCCGGCTGATACGCCAGTATGGCGATGACGAATACACGCTTCCAATGTGCGTTCACCGCGATGTCGCCAAACACGGATGCGACCATCATGATGCTGTAAACAGAACCTGGATTCATCCGAAAAAATGACGTTTTGCCATTCGTGCACCCAGGTTCGTTGTTGAGTACACCATCGCAGGTGCTCCTGTCTGTGATGCAGCGTCAAGGGTAACCGCAGCCATGATCTCCGAGCTGATAGTCCACGTTGCAGCAAACGCCTTAGATAAGTTCGTACCGACTAAGGTCCAAAGCGAGGGGAAAGATCCACCGTGGTATAACAATCATGTACGAAAGGTACTACGGAAACAAAGAAAGCTTCATCATAGGTTTAAGAGTAGTCGAATCATAGCTGATAAGGAAAAGCTGAACGAAGCGAAAAAGAGCGTAAAGAGAGCAATGAGAGAAGCATTCAACGAATTCGAACATAAAACATTGGCAAACAATCTAAACAAGAACCCTAAAAAGTTTTGGTCATATGTAAAATCGGTAAGCGGATCTAAATCCCCTATTCAGTCACTCGTTGACCACGATGGCACCGAAACAGAGGACGACCGAAGAAAGGCAGAAATACTGAATTCAGTGTTCCGAAACTGTTTCACTGCGGAAAATCGTAACACGGTCCCTGACTTCAGCCGTCGCACGGACGCCAAAATGGAAAATATTGAAATAAACGATATCGGAATTGAAAAACAACTGCTATCACTTAGTATCGGAAAAGCATCCGGACCAGCCGAGATACCCTTAAGATTCTACAGTGATTATGCTAAAGAACTTGCCCCCTTTCTATCAGCAATTTATCGTAGATCGCTGGAAGAACGTAAAGTACCTAGCGACTGGAAGAAAGCGCAGGTCGTTCCCATTTTCAAGAAGGGTCATAAATCAGATGCGAATAATTATAGGCCTATTTCGCTTACGTCAATCTGTTGTAGAATAATGGAACATGTTTTGTGTTCTCGTATTATGACGTTCTTAGATAATACAAATCTCCTTCATCATAACCAACATGGATTCCGCAAACAGAGATCATGTGAAACTCAGCTCGCCCTATTTGCCCAAGAAATTCACAGTGCCGTAGACACTGGCGAGCAGATTGATGCCGTATTCCTGGACTTCAGGAAGGCATTTGATACGGTTCCGCACTTACGTTTAGTGAAAAAAATACGAGCTTACGGAATATCGGACCAGGTTTGTGATTGGATTCAGGATTTCCTAGAAGAAAGAACACAACATGTCATTCTTAACGGTTCAAAATCTGCAGATGTAGAGGTAATTTCGGGAGTACCGCAGGGAAGCGTGATAGGACCTTTATTGTTTACAATATACATAAATGACTTAGTTGACAACATCGGTAGCTCCGTGAGGCTATTTGCAGGTGACACGGTTGTCTACAAGAAAGTAGCAACATCAGAAGACTCGTACGTACTCCAGGAGGACCTGCAGAGGATTAATGCATGGTGCGACAGCTGGCAGCTTTCCCTAAACGTGGATAAATGTAATATAATGCGCATACATAGGGGCAGAAATCCATTCCAGTACGATTATGCCATAGGTGGTAAATCATTGGAAGCGGTAACGACCGTAAAATACTTAGGAGTTACTATCCGGAGCGATCTGAAGTGGAATGATCACATAAAACAAATAGTGGGAAAAGCAGGCGCCAGGTTGAGATTCATAGGAAGAATTCTAAGAAAATGTGACTCATCGACGAAAGAAGTAGCTTACAAAACGCTTGTTCGTCCGATTCTTGAGTATTGCTCATCAGTATGGGACCCTTACCAGGTTGGATTAATAGAAGAGATAGACATGATCCAGCGAAAAGCAGCGCGATTCGTCATGGGGACATTTAGTCAGCGCGAGAGCGTTACGGAGATGCTGAACAAGCTCCAGTGGCGGACACTTCAAGAAAGGTGTTACGCAATACGGAGACGTTTATTATCGAAATTACGAGAGAGCACATTCCGGGAAGAGATGGGCAACATATTACTACCGCCCACATATATCTCGCGTAATGATCACAACGAAAAGATCCGAGAAATGAGAGCAAATACGGAGACTTACAAGCAGTCGTTCTTCCCACGCACAATTCGTGAATGGAACAGGGAAGGGGGGATCAGATAGTGGTACAATAAGTACCCTCCGCCACACACCGTCAGGTGGCTCGCGGAGTATAGATGTAGATGTAGATGTAGACGTAGTCGAACTGTTCGTGCAGATGGTTGTTGTCTTGCAAACGTCCCCATCTGTTGACTCAGGGTTCGAGACGTGGCTGCACCATCCGTTACAGCCATGCGGATAAGATGCCTGTCATCTCGACTGCTAGTGATACGAGGCCGTTGGGATCCAGCATGGCGTTCGGTATTAAACCCACCGATTCCATGTTCTGCTAACATTCATTGGATCTCTACCAACGCGAGCAGCAATGTCGCGATACGATAAACCGCAATCGCGATAGGCTACAATCCGACCTTTATCAAAGTCGGAAACGTGATGGTACGCATTTCTTCTCCTTACACGAGGCATCACAACAACGTTTCACCAGGCAACGCCGGTCAAATGCTGTTTGAGTATGAGAAATCGGTTGGAAACTTTCCTCATGTCAGCACGTTGTAGCCGGCCGGTATGACCATGAGGTTCTAGGCGCTTCAGTCAGGAACCGCGCTACCGCTGCGGTCGCAGGTTCGAATCCTGCATCGGGCATGGGTATGTGTGATGTCCTTAGGCTAGTTGGGTATAAGTAGTTCTAAGTTCTAGGGGACTGATGACCTGAGATGTTAAGTCCCATAGTTGTAGGTGTCGCCACCGGTGCCAACCTTGTGTGAATGCTCTGGAAAGCTAATCATTTGCATATCACAGCATCTTCGTCCTGTCGGTTAAATTACGCGTCTGTAGCATGTCATCTTCGTGGTGTAGCAATTTTAATGGCCGGTAGTGTATTTGAGTTTAGGAAGAACACCAAGGGAGCTGAGGTGTGAACAGTAATTTAGGGAGGCGTGCTAGGATAGTCCGTGTAGTCGTGCAAAACCACTGTGCCAGGGTAGTGCAATGGTCAGCGGATCTGCCTAGTGAGCAGGAGACACGGGTTCCAATCCCGGACTTGGCACCGCTTTTCATTCGTCGCTTGAATCTGCATATATCACCTTTTGTTCAAAATTGTAACACTGAGTTGAGCTGTATATGCTTGTTGTAATCACTTCGTCAATACAATCCACTTCCTGCTTTCATGCATCACTCCCTCTCTTGCCCTTAGTATATGTTAATGCAGCCACGTTCGTTGTAATACCGTATCACACACGAGCAAAACACGTCTTCATTCTAGTGCAGCCAAACAGAATAGACTGAAGCAGAATGACTTGATTTTCTTCCAAACCGACACGCCATGTGTGGTGACCACGTCCTCGCTACACATTGGGGTGGAAGCCACTTTCATCTAACAGACCTCAGTCAGACTGGTGCAGCCGAGGTAGATGTGAACATACGGAACTCCATCAACTACTCGCGGGACAAAGCTACTTAAAAAACAGAATTTACGTCCGATTATGATGGATAACTTTCAGAGTGCCTGTGGCACAAATAGTACCCTCCGATACACACCGTAACGTGGTTTGCGGAGAACAGATGTAGATGTGATCGCGGCAGCCGTGTGCTACGGAGGAAGTGCCCTTGCAACAGATCGGTAGGCAGGCCGCGCCACGGAATGCGGTGCAGTTTGTCCGCAGGGCGATCCCGGCGCTCCTTTCACCAGACCACGCCTGTCCGGCCGGCCGCAGACGACCAAGGACAGCGCCGCAATTTCCTCGTCGTCCTTCTCGAGCGCCGCAACCATAAATCCTGTGTTAACGGCGCGCAGCGGGTACAAATACACCACCTTATACTGTCGCCGCATCCGGCTCTCAGGATCGCCCAACTTGCATTAAAGCAGTGTCTCTAGGGCTCAGTCACGACCTACGAAAAATGGTACCACTGTACCACTAATACTTGTCTTGTCAAACAATGCGAGACTCGTCTGAAAATGTAAGGGCTATTGGATTGAAAAGAACAAAGTGGCACATACTACCTTCTTCAGCCCATCTATCTCTCTGCCTCTCTCTCATTTTTCTACAGAGTATTAATAATCCTCCCCAGGTTTGTGAAAGCGTAGCAATGATACTCCTTCTGACTCCCTCCCCCCTCTCCCGCGCTCTGACTATAATAGGATAATTTACTCACGAGAAAGAGCTTCAGAAATTGCGCAAATCAATAACTCGTTGGTCCACCCCTGGCCTTAATAGAATAGTCATAGTAGTATAGTCGTTGCCCTTGTGCCCTTGGCATTTATTAACGGAGTTTTGGAATTCTCGTGAGGGGTATCGTGCCAAATTCTGCTCAATTGACGCGTTAAATGGTCAAAATCCCAAGATGATTGGAGTACCCGGCTATAATTCTCCAAAGTTTCTCAACTGGGGACAGATGTGGTGATATTGCTGGCCAAGGTATTGTTTGACAACGACGAAGACAAGCAGAGAAGCGGTCGCCATGTGCGGGCGGGCATTATCTTGTTCAAAAGTATGCCCTGGATGGCTTTTCATGATTGGCAGCAACAAAATTTGGCGTAGAATACCGTCGACGTATCTTTGTGCTTCAAGGGTGACGCGGATGACAATCATAGGTGTCCTGCCATGAAATGAAATGGACTCGAGATAATCGCTCCTGGTTGTTGGCCCATATGGTGGGCTGTCAGGAAGTCTCCAGACTAGTCTTCGTTGGTAATCGGGGCTCAATTCAAAGCGGAACTCATCACTGAAGACAGTTCTAATCCAGTCAGTGAGAGTCCAGAGCGAAGGCGAATCTGGAGAAGTCCTCTCGCATAAGGCGAGAGTTTCTACTGCTTGTCTTTGTGCTTGCGAAACCCTACCTGGCCTTTTTGTCGCCGAATCAGCCCTCATTTGAGAACGTTCGGAGAATTATGGGCAGCTCATGATTTTGACGCTCTAACTCACCATTCGGACATCATTTGGGACGATATCCTTCAGTAGGACATCGAACAGCTCTATTAATCAACGGTAAGCCGAATAAGTGCTTGCTTAAGGGCGAGAGGTGGACCATCACGTTATTGACTTGATCAATTTGTGAAGCCATTTCTCTTGACTGTATCATCCATTTCTTCTGAAACTGTAATCATCTGTTTGTCTGTACACATACATCACATCTACCTATTTACATCCCATTCGAATAATTCCTTCGGGATGGGTAGTTATTTTTAATTGTGTGTGTGTGTGTGTGTGTGTGTGTGTGTGTGTGTGTGAGAGAGAGAGAGAGAGAGAGAGAGAGAGAGAGAGAGAGAGAGTCTATTACATAAAAAATTTACTATTTAGTAGATTTGAATATACGCAGTGAAACTGTTCAATTAATTGATAGTTCCGCATATAAATCAGACTTGTCGTCTGATTGCTTTGCAGTTTTGAAGATGGCGGAGCAGCAGAATTCAAGGGAGTGCGAGGCAGACATTTTTATCACTGTTCCGGAAAGCGACTGGAGAAGCTACCAGGCGAGAAGCGCGGACGCTGATGTGGGTGGAAGACGTATCACGTGTAGGGGCCAACGTGGCTTCTCGTACCTTCTAGAAGTCTAGCGTATGGATACACTTCCGATGAAAACAAAAGCAAGGAGCAATCTTAATAGAAGGATACTCCATGAACTCAAAAGAATGGATTCGTTTACGTCCTTGAAGTTGGGGAGACACACAAAGTGTTCGGAAATAGTGCTGTATGGATAATAAATATACACAGTAAAATTCTCGTAATAGTAGTACGAGTGAGTAATTACACTCTAAACGACGTATCGCGACGGAAATAGGTAGATGTGATTTACGTGTACAGACAAACAAATGATAACCAGTTCAGGAAAATTGGATTAGTTATTAAAAAAGAAATCCCCTCATGAATTGACCAATTCAGTATCGCGTTGGTCCACTTGTGGCCCTTACGCAAGCAATTATTCGGCTTGGCACTGACTGGTAGAATTTTTGGATGTACCCCTGCGGGATGTAGTGATAAATTGTGTCCAAATGGCGGGTTAGATAGTCAAAATCTCGAGCTGGTTGGAGGGCCGTTTTCATAATGCTGCAAGCTCTCTCAATTGGAGAGAGATACAGCGACCTCGCTGGCAACGGTAGGGGCTGACAAGCACGAAGACAAATAGCAAAAACTCCTGCCGTGTGCGGGCGGTCATTATCTTACTGAAGTGTAAGCAGAGGATGACATGCAGTAAAGGGCAACAAAACGGGATGCAGAATATAATCGATGTTCCGCTGCCCCGTAAGAGTGCCGCAGTTGACAACCAAAGAGGTCCTATTATGAAAAGGAATGGTTTTCTAAACCATCACTTCTGGTTGTCTGTCCCACTGGTGTTCGGAGCATCTCCAGCCTAGTCTTCGGCCTGGAATCTCAGTAAATGGAGTAGAATTGTATTCAGCGATGAGCCCTGCTTCGAATTGACCTCCGATGACCAGCGAAGTCTTGTCTGGAGATACACCAGATGAGGTGGGGTGCTGCTTGCCTCCGTGCTTCCCAAACCCTATCTGGCCAGAAAGGTCTGTGAAATGTTTGGGGCATTATGGACAGGGCCCCAACTCAGAATTGTGATGATCTAATGCGGCAGTTGGACAGAATTTGACACTAAATCCCTCAGGAGGACATCCAGTAATTCCGTCAACCATTGCCAAGCCGAATAACTGACCAAGGTCCAGAGGCTAAACAAAAGCTTTGCTGACTTTGTAAATTTGTGAAGATCTTTCTCTTGAATAAATGATCAATTATTTTAAAAATTGTAATTATGTGTTGTCTATACTGATTTTCGTCCCATTTGGATCAAACCATGTTAAATAAATATACAAAAAATAAAATATGTAAGAGAAGATTGCACAGCGGGTTTCTTATTCAGAAACGGCTTTCGAATATAGGCTCTTTGTGAGAAAATTGTTTTATGCCTCGTGCAGTAAGGGAAAGTATCTACTAGCAAGTATTGGAATTCGACAGCGGCAGGATCGTGACCTATCATCATCAGTCCTGGTGTCTCCTATGGTGCACATAACACATAGCATTATTTGAAATTTTTTCGCAGAGCTAGTATGATGTTGGGAACACTGAAAAGTATTTTTTAAGGAAGTTGAGAGATGGCAGCACTTCATGTAATAGCAGTTCGTCATCGTTGTGTTGCCAGGCAGAATAGAAAATGGCTGACAGAAGAAAGCGTGTTTTCAGAGGAGAGCCTCTTTGTAAGTGTTTTATTACTACTTTATTCTATTTCAATGAGTATAATTTATATTGCATAATGTAAGTGAACAGTTGAAGAATAATTATTTAAAATTGCAATTTTGGTAATTTTAGAATTGTCTTTGAAAAATGCATTGGAATTCGAGTGTACCCTGTAGGGGACATCAGGACTTAGTGTAATGTATAACGTGATTTGTCAACAAAGCATATTTCATCTTTTTTTACAAAAATAATATTCTAATTGTTCACTTTTTATTCTGTGGTGAATATTAGATTGATATTAATTATGGTTCAGGAAATTGTAATCTACAGGTGAACAATTTTACAATTTTTTATCCAATTTCGAATTTTTTCCAGATTCAAAGGCGTTTGAAGATATTGTAAATGAATTATTTGATGGAGATAGTAGTTAATTGGAGCTCTCTGATGATGGTGATGATGATGATGATGATGATGATGATGATGATGATGATGATGATGATGATGATATCTGTACAGATCCAGATCACCATGTTAGTAATGAACAGGGATTAAATATAGCTAATGAAGATGAAGACGAAGCTGAAGACAGGAACGAAAGCGGATCTGAAAGAATCAGCTCTAGTCAATCTAGCACCGACAGGACATTTTGGAAGAAGACTTTAGATTTTTTCCCTTTACCACCTACACCTGAACATGAGGGACACGTGGCTGTTGGTGTGAACTCACCACCTCACGACTATGTGAGTAAATATCTGCCAGAAAATATCTTTAGCACTCTTAACGAATATACAAACGGAAGGTATCTTAAAAATACTGGGAGAGAGCTGAAATGTACTGTAGATGAAATGAGAAGATTTATCTCTGCAACAGTGATGATGTCATACTTGTGCAGTCCTAGGATTAGGATGTATTGGCCAAAAAGGCTAGGGTGGAAGGTACTGCTAAAAACATTTGCCGTGACAGATATTTTACAATTAGAAAACATCTGAAACTTGTTGATGATGATGAAGTGTCCCTCGAAGTCAAACAAAATAATAAACTTTGGAAAACTTATTCTTGAAAGTGTATGGAATGGTTGCAGATTGAACCCCAAGCACACTAACGTTTCTGTTGATAAACATATGATTCCATTTTGGGGTCGCAGTCCAACAACACAAGTCATAAAATGGAAACCTAACCCTTGTAGACTAAAGAATTTTGTACTGGCTTCAACTGATGGCCTTCCTTTTGATTTCTTCTTTTACCATGGGAATGGTGATCCTATAGTGACTGACACTCAATATGAAAATTTGGATGTAGGCGGAAAAACTGTTATAAAACTGACAGCGACTAATTCTCCTAGAGTTACCATATACATGGACCGTTATCTCACATCGGAGGATAGATAAGAAGTCTCGAAAGGTTGATCAGCTACTATAGAATAAGTGCCAGAATTAAGAAGTGGACTGTAAGGGTGATTATGCACTTCATTTATTTCGCTTTTTGTGCTTCATCGGTAGAATAGAGATGTGATCAAGATGTCCTGGATACATTGAAGAATGGCGTTCTAGCCCGCATCTCGTGGTCGTGCGGTAGCGTTCTCGCTTCCCACGCCCGGGTTCCCGGGTTCGATTCCCGGCAGGGTCAGGGATTTTCTCTGCCTCGTGATGGCTGGGTGTTGTGTGATGTCCTTAGGTTAGTTAGGTTTAAGTAGGTCTAAGTTCTAGGGGACTGATGACCATAGATGTTAAGTCCCATAGTGCTCAGAGCCAGCCAATGGCGTTCTAGACTGCTTCCAGTTCAGAGAGGACTGTCTATGGCATACATGTGAACCTGACGTGATATCTGATGATGATCCTGACTTCGAAAATGCAGCACCAAAGCGTTCAAAATCTAGAATTGATCACCCTCCTGATGCCCTTCGAACCAAAAATGTTCTACATCTACCAGAATTTCCTCAACCGGTTTCCAAAAATCGCTGTCGATTTCCATGGTGTTCAGCTAATAAGGCACGCATAAGGTGTTCCACCTGCAAAGTTTTCCTCTGCCTGCAAGATACATCCAACTGCTGCAAGCTTTATCATGGGCTGTGAAGACTAAATGAATTCAGTTTGTCATAAGAAATAAATGATTATGATAGACCTACTGTATTCCAAATTTTTTTCTATTGTACTTTCTTTTGTTCAGTAGATATACCTAGGTACAACTTTGTAACAATAAAACGTATTTTTGTAGTAATTTAAATAAATAATGCATCGATGAAACTACAAATAACGTTCTTAATTAAATATGATTTGTGGAACTTCATTACACCTTGAGACCTAACATCCCCCGTGGAGGACATCCCTTTGTAGGACTAGGAGCAATGAATGATTTTCTTAAACATTTTTCTTTTGTTTCTGGTATTGCTAATAAGTAAATTATGGAAGAAAATATAAAAAAAATTAAATAAAAATTTTCTCAGTACTGAGGAGGCTATGGAGTCTGCCGTCTATCGTTGCACGATATTCCTGCTCGCATTGGTCAGGGTCCTTCGACTGATTTATGTGTGTGGTAACGATGGGTTCAGGAGAGTCATACTCAAGGACACACAGGGTCTCAATTTTGGCGGCCGCTGCAACATTTTTGACTTGTTAAGGCAACTGGCTGTGCTCTGTCTTCGAGATCTTTGTGACTTTCTCTAAACTTCTCCCCTACTGAAAACGTCCGGTCAGGTGTTGCCCAGAGGCTGACACTCCACCACTGACCAGGCACTATGATTGATGAAATCTAACACAGAGCTGAAGCTGTGTGAGACGACCTTGACGTATCTGTCATCAAAGCTCTGTTATACTGAATAACTACCGGGTTAGAGCTTTTGTTGCCCCCAGAGATGGAAAATCTGCACTACATTTCTTATCCTGTATTCGATAGCCTCATGTACAGATTGAATCATGCATCCTTCCTGTTATACAGGGTGTAACGGGTATAACTTCAGATATTTTTGTATGTAGTACCTTATAATATACACACCTCATGTGTTGGTTGTTTTTCCTCTGCGTCTAACAGTGTTCCCACAATCACGTCATACAGTCTTCAACCTGATCTCCTCTACGAGACCGTAACTGTATCATTAAATGGGTTACTCCGGCTAGTATAGACTATCCGTTTTGTGCCCGTGCGTTCACACTTCAACACTGTACCTACCGCTCAGGGGGAAGTCAGCATTAATGGCTTCTTTTGCCACGTTCTTGGAGGTACTATCCAGCCTTAAAACATACGACGTGTAACTATTAGTCCGCAGTTGAAGAAAATATTGAAATAATGTTGTTTAGTACACCGTCCTCGGTCACCAATACAAATAAATATCTGCGCTTATAGCCGTTATACCCTGTATTTACACACAATTAGAAAAATTTCGTTATTTATTTTCTTTCCTGTTGTTACATTTTTAGTGGCCTGCAGAGTATGTAGCAGGATACAACATGTTACTTTACTTTTCTAAGAAGTACCCTTCCGGAATTTTAGAAGAAGTCGTAACGTGACGCACAACGACCCTCTCGTTGTGCCTATCACTAACCTGGATGAACATCTCTGTGACTCCTTCTTGTTAAATAAAACAAGCCTGTGATGAAACGCACTGCTCTCCTTTGGATCTTTTATATTTTACCTATCATTTATACCCTAGAAAGACCCTGGAATGTGGAGCAATACTTAGGAATTGGTCCCTTTGAAAACTGGTTATTCTGTCCAAAATGCGGCTTCGAGATTAACCTCTATGTTGGTAACACAGCTTCACAGGTTTTCCCCTCTCTCACCTCGTATTACATGACACTGAATTTCTGTTTGTTTTAGTAGGGTAATTCTATACGTATGGACCATGCTGTATATTGTAAACTGTAGCAGTCACACTCGGAAGTACTTCTACGTTTTGTCCTCTGTTAAGAATGGGGCGATGTGTTCTGTTTCCCAGAAACTCTTAAATACAGTCAAGTAACTGAGCTAACATTCTATACTCTCGATTTTTTTTTCATTTTCTGACAGTAAGAATGCTGATATTCATTGCGTTCTGCGTTTGTGGACTGACAGAGAGGTCTGAGTTTCACACGAGCGTTGATTTCCTCAGAGATTTTATATTTTCCGTGAATTTCTTAAATCATTTTAGCTGAATGCCGGGATGATTATTTGAAAAAAGTCACAACTGATTTTTTTACTTGTCTTCATGCCAAGGAGATACAGCGCCGCCTCCCAAAAATAGCACCGACTGCGAGACGTTAAATTTTAGCCTCCGTTACACAGAATTATATGGAAGGTATACGATTCGAAAAATGCTGTTATACCATTTAACAAACGCTGTAGATAACATTCACTATGCTGGACTTGCAAAGTTTATATAGTTTATGCCCTCACATACAGAAAGAAAGGACGACTTTCGTTTGATTCCAATGAAGAAACGGTTGTGATTCAAAACATTTCACTCTTTTTCTCTTTCATATACTGTCATCTCAAAAATAATATCGCACTGTTAGAAATGGTTCAAATGGCTCTGAGCACTATGGGATTTAACTTCTGAGGTCATCAGTCACCTAGAACTTAGAACTGCGTAAACCTAACTAACCTATGGACATCACACACATCCATGCCCGAGGCAGGATTCGAACCTGCGACCGTAGCGGCCACGCGGTTCCAGACTGTAGCGCGTAGAACCGCTTGGCCACCCAGGCCGGCTGCTGTCAGAGGTTTCCGGAGAAAATAGACACATTTTGTTAATCAATACATTTTCGTAACGTATGGAACACATGAAACAAGGAATAAGAAAGGTTAAGTGAAATTGTTTGAGTTATAGTTAGCATGACGTAAGGTCCAATGTGAACAAGATACAGCTGAAGTGACTAGATTGGGCGCAATAAGGTTCAGGTTGAAAAGGAATTCGAACTGTCGCTATTACCGCTAGTTTCAGGCAATAAATAAAAGCAAAAAATAGACAATGCGAGACTAGGATAGAAAGTAAGAGTGAGCAGAAACAAAGGAACGCAGTATAATTAGGGTTCCGTGCCTGCGAGTCTCAGCGCCTGCACCAACATGGCAGTGCTGTGAAGCGGGTTGCAGTCACGACCCTCTGTAGGCGGATTTCATAGCGTAAGCTTCAAACAACTGCGCTTCGTTCGAGTGAGGGGATATTTGCAATAAAGCGGAAAATTAATTATCGCATTTCATGGAATTGATAAAACTCTTTTTTTTCTGTTGTGTCGCAATCTGTCTGTGATAGCTTTTCGATGGCGTAGTGGAATTAGAAATAGCTGATTTCAAATGTGAGTGATTTCCTTAGTAATACGTGCAATGTGACATTTCGTCACTTTATTTGATCGTTATCTCTTTGACATCACGGGATGGTGTATTGCCTTCTCTGTATACGGCGTTAGATCCCAAGGCATTGGGGACTATGTACGAAAATCCCGTGGCATTACACTTACTTGAAAAAAAATGTTGTGATGGTATATATTTCTAAATAACGTATCCTGAGTACCAAACCAATAAGTCCAGTATCAAATTTCAAATAGTGATGAAAGTACAGCTTATTCAAAGACTTTTTAACATCTCTCTGATCAAGTAGTGACCTTATCACTGTCTGAAACTCGAAAATAGATGACTGCCATCGGAAATTGGTCGTTAATAAATAGTAATATGCAAGTCAGACTGAGAACTAAGTGACATATTCTGATCACTTACTGTTATTCCCTGTGTTCATGACAAATATTACCATTCTTCGTAGATCGTGAAGGTTTGTTATGGGTATATTTCTCCGTATTAAACATTTAAGAAACGTACCAAGGGCAGGCATTGTCTGCAGGGGACCCACTGTTAAAACTAAATTTTCAAAAACAGCCACAAGTTGCACTATGTGTTTTTTATTATGATCGGTTTCGCTCTTCAAACGAACACGATCATCATCAGAATATACAGTTTACAGTTGGCTGATAGCATTAAAGATTGGCTTCAAGTTGAATCAATTTCATCTTTGGCGCTGTCAGCGTCAGTGTCTTCATTTACTACCGTACTTTAAACGTAAGTAAGTACTATAGTTCAGCCAAATTAATCTTTAGATCTGTCAGCCAACTGTAAAGGCAATGTTTAACGCTGTCAGCTAACTTTAAACTATATGTTCTGATAATGCTCTGTTTCATTTGAAGAGCGAAACGGGTCATAATGAAAAGTACAAAGTGCGATTTGTGGCTGTTTTTGGAAACACATTTAAGAAATAAAAAGCTGAATTCAGCTTGATTATTTTTGTTTTGATGATCTACATAAAGCACGTCACAATACCTTCTGAGGAAGCTCACAATATCATGTGCGATCAATAATTTAAGGGTATGAAGTACCTGGCTCCATAGCTTTATTGGGAGAAGAGTGAGATACATTTTACATTAAGAATTATTTATGAGGCTGCTCTGCGCAAAACAGGCGAAGGGTATATTGAATTCTGATTAAAATAAAACATGCGAACAAATGTTTTGACTTTTTGAACAATTGGTATCTTGATGATATGTCAGCCAATTACTAAAATCGGGAAACCAATCAACAGTTAAAGACATGATGGAAGCAGGTGAACTGGCAAAAACGAAAGTGAAGTCGGTTTTATCTGCCAGAAATAGTGTGGGCAATGTTTCCTGGGCTGCAAGATGGATTCGTCTTACTGATCAACCTATAAAGAGCAAAGAACAACCGCCGAATATTACGAATCTCTTCTGGTGGTAAGCGAAATAGATCTGAATTAAAATGAGAAACAAGCTTCTTTGTTAAGCATTACGCACGTTCCCATGGATTTTCCATTTGTATGGAAAAATTAAGCAATATTAAGTACCAACTGTATTCATCAGACTGGCTCATTTAAAGAAACTTGTGGCCTAAAAACTGGCTGTTATACTGGCTTTGTTATACTGTCCTAATTTCTCTAATTTTACTCTCATTTCTCATTACGCTACAGGATGCAATATCTTAACATAGCAAACTATTCGTGGTAAAGGTTCTCGGAATTTCGACAGCAAGTGTTTCGCTTTTGTTCTAACTAATCATACCTTCAGAGCCATAGAGCCGTAATTTATTAGTAGATTCTTCCCACCTGACGGACTTTGGACGTAGCGCAACCTAAAATGAATATTTGTTAAAAAATAACTGAATTTTATTTCAGTCTTCTTCTCTTGAGCTTCTCTTGTGTACCATTCAACTGTCTCATGGGCAAATGATCGGAAACCTAGATTAGCAGGCTTTTTTCGAGCGAATGGATATTTATAATAAGTCACTATATTGAAATCACATTTTATACTGTTCTAGAAACGGTCTGCATTACGCTATATTGAGAGCTCTGCGCCATCTATTGATGTAAAAGTGAAATTAGCTTTAGTTGACTTCGTAAGTGATTTCAGTTTGTTCTGTTTTCTTGAAATTAGCGCTAATCACAAAGCTATAAAGGCTTCCCAGGAAGAATGGTCCATGCTGTGGGATATGACAGGATCGATAATTTGAAGCAAAAGAGTTCACAATACATGGGCTCTAAAATGCTTACCGTAAGAGCTATAACCACTTATTTTTTATGCTCACGCACAAATCTCTTTTACTGCAAGCTCTTTGCTTTCGACATTTTGAGATGTAGTATGGATCAAAACCAGAAAAAAAAGTCAAGGAAATGGGGCTCTAAGGTGCATAGATTAAGAGCTCTGAACACTTGTTCTTCTTCGCTATGTGAGACACATCTCTTTCACTGAAAGAAGTGCTCATAGTTCTGAAGTTATGCATTGCAAAGCAAATATTTACCACACTTTTTTGCTTCTAATGATCGTTCCCATCATAAACATGATTACTGACCACTCCTCCTCGGCACACTGTTTACAGAGCGTGAGCCCATAGATGTCCATAGTAATGCGGTCAGTGTTATGTGTAGGCGCAGCAGGAACAAAACACATGATGTGCACATAGAAAACGCAAGTGTAAATCCATCCATATAACCGCGCTGAAACTTCTCATTGTCAGCAACCAACCAAAGCGGCGAACATCTACCGCTCACGCGTCCACACCTCTGAGGTCGAAACATATCTGCAAGTGTGAAATTCGACTTATTTAAGGCAAACGTAGTCTGGAACGCAAAAGAACTCGCAGTGGTCCGACAGGTTCCCGGATAACATTATGGCTGACCGCCAACTGCCTCTGGCTCGCCGCTCATTGGCATTAATTGCGACAGTCTGGACCGAAAGTTCGGTCACGCACCCCACGCAATCCCATGGCGCTTTCTCCAGTGAGGCAACAACTTGTTTTGATTAATGGTATGTACGTTACTTGGCCCTGTCTACGAAACATGCAGGTAATTTTCGGTAGAAAATAGCTCGGACTAAAGTAGATGTTGTATGATAATACTTCATTCTTTACCAGTATCAGCGTTGTATTCACACTTTTAAAATGCGCGCATAAAACCTTAAAAATAACGTTTTAAGAAGTCCCAAACAAGTACTACTGGTCACTTCTTTCATGCCATGCCCACTGTCGACGGAAAGCGCTGACTGCTAGCGTGATGCAACAGTGCTGCTCAGTCGCTGTTGGAGTACGGTTTAGTCTTCGTGTTTTAATGTGTCTGTTAATACATTTCGACAAAACGAATATCGCACTACATAGTTTTGATCGCTCTATCGAATGG
Source organism: Schistocerca piceifrons (assembly GCF_021461385.2). Classification (NCBI taxonomy): domain Eukaryota; kingdom Metazoa; phylum Arthropoda; class Insecta; order Orthoptera; family Acrididae; genus Schistocerca; species Schistocerca piceifrons. The sequence continues at coordinate 427,103,951 of NC_060142.1, forward strand.
TCATGTAAAATTCTCGTTTAAAAAGATTTGTATTCGCAAAGGGAAACAGAGTGACGTCTTCCGTCGACAGTATGCGCCGCATGAAAGACGTGATGAGCTGTATTTGTTTGGGGCAACTCCAGCCACATACCGGAAAAAGAAATTGCAAATACCTACCGACACACCAGAGAAAATGAGCCTGACGCCTCTTAGGAAGGACACCTTGTATATATATGGGGTGTTTCAAAAATATGTATACAAGTATAGGTAACAGGCTTATTACACCAAAACAAGTAAAGAATTCTGGTAAACATGAGCTCTAAAACACATACCTTAAGTGTTAAGAGCACTTTCTTATCTTCAGAACTGTGTAACACATCTCTCCTACAGCAAGCTCTTTGTTTTCCATGTTTTGGAAGCTGTTAATTTGGACCGAAACAAGAAAAAAATATCCAGCAAACCTGGGCTCTGAAATGCATATCTCCAGACCTATGAGCACTTGTTCAGTAGAGGAAATGTGATTCACAATAGCGAAGACGAGCAAGTGCTCATTGTTCTTAAGGTACGCATCTTAGAGCGCACATTTACCGGACATTTTTTCTTTGTTTTAGAGTAAGGAATCTGTCGCCATAGTTTGTAAAAGTAATTTTGTAACACCCTGTATACAGGCGAAGCAGATAATGCACCGGATAAGGTTTCGTGAAAAAATTGTTGCGGTATTTCTAAAATATAAGCACAAAAGTTAACCAATTTCCCTCAGAGCGTCACACGAAGCACTTGAAATTTCGAGAGAGAGTGAAGCCAATCGGCACCAGATCGAATGCTCGTCCGCTGGTCTGATGCAACAACTGGTCTGTGGTTCTCAGCCGGTTTTTCACATCTGTCAAATTGAGTGACTGATTCCTCAGCTTGGTCTCCGAAACAAAAGAAACAAGCAATAACTCACGAGGCCGTACCGCTATAGACCTAGTGCAAATGTGACGACTTCTGGAACGATGTTAGACGGACTGTGTAAGTGCAGAGATGCTGCGGCTGCACTAGAAGTGATTGCATACACAATCATACGATGCGTAGGTGAGTGGCATCTCATTGCAACACTATGTGGCGAGAAGAACTGAATTCAGCCACAGAAACAAAATTACACTAAATGCAGTATACTGAACTGAACAATAAAGACAATGCAGTTAATTAATTTTCTACTGTCAATATGACGTTTTTTCTGTGCCCTCTCTTCTCCCGCCCTCCTCACATCCACGTCGTATTTTTCTCATTTCTCTATAACGGTGTCTCTGTCTAAATTCTCTCTCTTTTAGACTGACCCCTGCCAGCAAATGTTAATCATAGCATCATTCTCCGCAAGAATAAAAAGTTATCAAGAAGTGAGATTTTATCGAAATAGCGCTTTTCGTGCGATATATGTTTTTGCCTGCAGCTGAGCTGAGAATACGGAGCTGTAGCCTGAACTATATAGCCAAGAGTATCACTCTGCAAGAAACAGTTTGCAAAATTCAATGTATTATGACCCTAAATTGTTGTTGCAACACTTTCGTGAATACTAAAAAAAGAGGAAGTCTTACGTTTCCTGAATTTATGTGCGGTCTCTTTTCAAGCAGCTTTTTACCTTTTAAAGAAAAGTCCCTCTACATGAAAATTCAATTTTGCGTAAATTTAGAAATTACATCAAGAAAGCAAGGAGACGGTTTGTCAATAAGAGATGCTAAGGTTCGAATCACATATAAGAAATATCGTTTGAAGTACACAGTCTCCCCGCCATTTCGTCTGCATGAACGTCATCATGTATCATTCACAACACATCTTAAAGATTCCATTTGTAAGATATGAAGTTCAGACAACTACAAAGTTCTAGACGGGTGAAATATGGAAAGATTCTTATTTCAGTAGTACACATGCTTCAAATTATGGTTTCCAACTTTTCAGGAATTTCGAATGTTTAATATGGTAGTTACAAATATTTGTAAATCCTGTGGGGATGTATCACAGCTTCATTAATGAGGATGGCCCATTCAGGCGGTTGAAACCACGTATCTGAAAACATAATTGTAACTGTGTCGGAAAAAAGAAGAAAATATTTTAAACACTTGTTTCAGAAACCTCGACGGCGAACGCACATCGGGGACGAAAATAATGTTCTGTAAAAATACAAATATTTTGTCAAGCAAACTGAGCAATCATACACGAAAGTAATAAAGCTCGATAAATAATGCGTGGTTATAATTAATGTACAGCTACACATAGAAGTCCAGTGTAGGCTGTTACTATCGTATGACAGTGTAACTTTGTAGTCACTGTAGTGCGTTAATGCGGTCCGATGTACGTTGAAAAAAATTAGTTCCAGTTTTGGCCACCAGCTGCAAATCTGACGCTGTGAGTACCAGAAATAGGTATAGAAATGTTTCCATATGTAATGAATTATGAACGGGACGTGGGCAGGAAAGGTCTAACAAATGAGAAAGTCATATTGTTCATTTTGTTATTAACTGCCGCTTATACAGTTTGTTCAATATGAGCAAGAGGGAAGTTTCCTGATATGGTGTACAGTGCCAGATTTGCACCTTGTGGTCAAAATTGGAATTAATTTTTTCAGTGTAAATCGGTTCCGTATTAATGTGTTAGCATATATACCAAGTTTCGCTGCCATATGATAATGACAGTCCACACTAGACCTCCGTGAGTAACTGCATCTTAATCATAACTAACCGATATAGGAGTGGTATTTTACGTTCATTGTGGAAAAAATGGAAGATAATGCGTACAAACAGGGGAAAGAGTGCTACAGCATACAGTTATACCACTATTCATAGAGTCTGACCCTGGTAGCTGAGTGGTCAGCGCGACGGAATGTCATACCAAACGGCCCGGGTTCGGTTCCCGGCTGGGTCGGAGATTTTCTCCGCTCAGGGACTGGGTGCTGTGTTGTCATTATCATCATTATTTCATCCCCATCGACACGCAAGTCGCCGAAATGACGTCAACTCGAAAGACTTGCACCAGGCGAACGATCTACCCGATTGGAGACCCTAGCCACCGGCATTTCTATTTTACTACTGATAGAGCCCCGGATATTAATGGGAATTGTGCAGGTAATACTGCGAGTGATGTACAGTGTAACAAGGATAAGAAATCGGCTGTTAAATGAGTGAAGGACTGACTTCTGTTTATTTAGGACACTGAGACAGTGCAGGGTATGATACTCAGGTCACAGCACACCTAACTCTCGTGCGATCTATGCTTCAATATTGCTCCACTGTATGAATTCTCCTTAAGCCGGAGTCAAGTAGGAGATCGAGCGAAATAAAAGATGTGCTATTAGGTTTGAGACTGGCCAAAGTAAGCAAAGAAGAATACTTAGGGATTAACGTTCTGGTATTGAAGAGACCTTTAGGGGTGGAGATCGATGTCTTCGTACGAAAGATTTATTCACGTGTCGGTGTAATTTTAACGGGAGTTCTTCAGCTAAAAGCTACTGGTCAAAATCAGTGAACCAATGTTGGAGATACGTCGCAAAACTGTTCTTCTATCTTCTAAGCATATTTTGCTAAAGGACTAACAAGAGAAATTACAATAGACACAGACGCAGAATGACTTGTTTTCTAAAGCAGTAAGCAGCTAGAAACGAGGGGAAATAACCTCTTATATTAGCTACAGCCTTTCCTCCGGTGTACATATACATTAAAATATAGAGCGTCAGTTACCTTTGTGTGTGCGTCTTTTATCAGAGTGATGCTGCAAAGAGTTAAAATTTAAGTATTCGGCCGTTTATTACACAGACTTAACAAACATCCTCATCTGTAAACGCAACAAAGTCTTATGATAGCATCAAAGTTAAACTGCATTGGTCTTAACAAATCCGTTTAACAACCATGAATATTTAAACACCACAATCTGTATTACAGGTCGACTTTCTTAAAAAAGGTGTTGTGAGTGAACGGCCTTAAGACGATACTTCTAAATTCGTCCTTGTATTTAAGCGAACAGTTACGTGAAATACAACGTTTTGTCAGGGCTCCGCGGTTACTGGCTGTTGTTTTTTCCCGTTCGCCCTTCATGAACGAGGCCTGTCAGTCGATAAAAAGACAGAAATTGCTCAGAAACTGAATGAGAAGAAAAACACCACAGCTGTGTTTGTTGGGTGCAGGACAACATACAGCGCTACAGTGGTCGTTCAACCCAGTATGGTACTTATACCGAGCGCAGTCTACGAAATATTCCAAGTACCTTTCAACATTTGAGTGGGCAATTATGCATTTTTAAACTATGGAACTGGCAGATTTATGTAATTTTGTAACCAAGTGGATGTTCGATGAGACGAAACTGGTCGTAGCTAAATAAATGCACCTAAAACAACAGCTGTGGTAGTTTTCTTAATACTGATATTAATCGTCTGTGAAAGGGCATCACTGTCACGATTACTTGTTACAGAAACCGTTCACTAATACGGGAAGGAATAAACACATCTAAACCATCCTTTCAAGTTTAAGGAGCAAACAAACACAGCCTATGATTCCAATTTCGATTACAACGTTTGAGATTAATATGTGTAGCAAAAATGAGAACAAAACACAATACGCAACGGAAACTGGTTTCCCCGACTAAAATCTTCAATTGCATAACCTGTATCTCCATTTGTTTCAATTTTTGGAACGAAAGCAGATGTGTTTTGATTTCGTCCATGAAAAAAATACGGTGCGTTCCCCGAGGTATTTCGTAATACCGTCCTCTGGTTAACGAGGCGCCCAGTAAGGCAGTGGTTCTAATTGGAAGCAGGAGTTGTCTCCTCGCTGCCCGGAATGGCCAGCAAGCAGCGGCAGCTGTGAGGCGACTGCCTGCCCACCACTCAGGCGGTCTGACAGGCTTTGCGTTCCGTCTGGGCCCGCCGTTTCAAAGTCCTGCTCTCTCGCCGAGCAGACAAATGTCATCGAGGTACGCGCATTCAGACTGCGTCATTACGACAGGGCATTTCTATAGTTTCACCGACTTACTTGTACTCTCACTAATAAATACATTCACATTTGGAGAGGGGTAGAGTAGTGGTTAACGCATAGGTAGTTGTGTATGTGTGTTCCTGACGTTAGACTTGCAGGTTCCAGTCCCCGTGATGTCACTTAGGTTCGATTTTCCTCTGTTTCTCTAGATAGATTTAGAGGAATAATACTAGGATGATTACGTTGAAACGTACGCGATTCCCCTTGCCGTGTTAGAGCTTCTGTGTGGTCTCCAATGACGTTGTTTCCTGTGGGAGGTTATCGACTGATGTCCTTCAACTCAGTTGTAAATTTATACACATTATTATCGCGATACGCCACAAGTGCTCAACTCCTCACTCCCAAAAGCATGAGAATGCATTTCTTGCAGTAACGGGTACATGATATGAAGCCGAAAGGAAGTTGAGAGATATCACTTTGCCGATATTCGATATTTCTTGGATATCATCCGCAGATACGCACCACTGCTTGAAGAAACAATTTCACAGTTGACGTATTTTCAAGCAGGTTTGTAAGTAGGCTGTTTAGATTTTTATGCTGGTAACGCCACGTAATGCTCTCTATGAAAATCGCTGACTGCGCTGTGTGCAGTCTGTGGCTGGTTGGACTCATTGTTGGAACATTCGGTAGTGTAGTATTGGGCAGTTGGATGTGAACAGCGCGTAGCGTTGGGAGAGAGATGCCAAAGTTTTTGGAGGTTACTATGAGCGGACGACCTGGACGTGTGTCCGTCAGAAAAAGGAAATTTGTAAGACTGGATGCCATGAACTGATATGTATATATATATACTGACTTTTGAACACTATTAAGGTAAATACATTGTTTGCTCTCTGTCAAAATCTTTCATTTGCTAACTATGCCCACCAGTAGTTAGCGCCTTCAGTAGTTGGAATCTTTTATTTAGCTGACAGTATTGGCGATCGCTGTATTGCAGTAGTTCGAGTAACAAAGATTTTTGTGAAGTAAGTGATTCATGAAAGGTACAAGCTATTGTTACTCAGGCCTAATCTTTTGTAGGGATAATTGAAAGTCAGATTGCGTTGCGCTAAAATATTGTTTCTCAGTTCAGTGATGAACAGAATAAGTAAAGACAAAAATGTCTGAGTACGTGGAGTTTCACTCGGCTGTTTCTGTATCAAATAACGTAAGAGCTTTTCTAAGGGGAAGTTTCAGGTTGTCGGCCAAACACAGGAAATTAAAGAAGAATCAGCGTATTAGACAATATTATAGTTTATCATCACTCGAGAATATCTCACTTCCAGTCCGTAAATTTCAAGGACATTAAAAGCACTCATGTCGCAGCCCGCATGAACTGGAAAATGAAAGAAATGAGAAGTGCTAAAATACAGGTTATCAAATATTTGAGCACATACAGTCTAAAACATTATAAATTACTGTATCTTCACGCTACAACGTCTTCATTTTCGGTACTTTTAGGAATACTAGTAATCCCTCTCGATCGAAGGCAAAATCTAATGGAAAACTTTATTGATCAGATTTGATCGGACAAATATCGGTTTTGCAAAAATAGGCACCTACAAAACCATTACAGCACATCTGTTGTAGAATGATAACAATATTCCAAAAAACACTGTCCCTTTTGCAGTAAGTTTCACTTTCTGAGGAAACATTTCGGCACATAGGACAGCTCCCATCCGAATATCAATTTGATAACTGAGAATGCAATGATGTATTATTGTTCTGAGGAAAAAAAAGGTATGAAAGTTTGAAACACGTCGTCCTCTAATAAACGAGCTCACGATGCTTCCGGTCACACATTTCAGAAAACTGACGCATAATGTGTGTTTTTACATTTGCCAATTTTGATTCGACTTCTTGATCATTTCTATCTCTGTGAGCCTGCGAATGAATATTCTATGTTCATGTTTCACCTGTAATTGTAATATAAGCAGTTAGGAGTTCTCGTCAACCAGATAAGGTCGCCACACCTCTGTCGTTGTTGACTGTAAGTTGCGCTGTGAAACACTGAAACAAGAGCCCCGGATCTGTGTTGTGTGTCACGGCTCAGTGCCTCGATCGCTGATCAGAAGAAGCTGTGGGTGGCGTTACATAACGCACTGCGAGAAAACCACAGACATTTCACGTTCTATCAATGTTTCACAGAACCACAACGTCCACGGGAGAAATTTAGTGCAGACAAGAGAAAATTGAACGGAAAACCATTCGTCTCTTTGTCATGCGTCTTAACTTGACGAATATGCTGTCGTCCATACGCCATCTCGAGGTCGTTGTTGCAGACCCGAAAATTCAAACGATGTCAGGTAAGTACTGGTATGAACTATGTTTGACGATGAACCAGGATAATTAATAGCAGCACAAAATATTAATCTAAATTTGAATTGCTCCAATTGGATTACGATTCCACTATTATTCTGAGTTCCAGTGTAACGCTGTCTTCGGAGTAGCAGTCACCTTTCACCGTAATCAGTTCATATTTCAGAACGGATAAGTACGATCCTGATAACTCTACACCTACAAATGTATTTCGCAAATCACCATATGGTGCATGGTGGATAGTGCCTTGCAGCACGGCTGTTCATTCTCTTTGTTGTTCCACTCACAGATGGAGAGAGGGAACAGCGTCTGCCAATATGCTTTCCGTACGAGCCCTGATTTCTCTTTCCTTGTGTTCGCGCTCCTTACGCAAAATGTACGTTGTTGGCAGTAGGATCTGCAGTCGGTCGCTGATACCGATGCTCTAAGCTTTCTCAATAGTGTTTTGCGAAAGGAACGTCTTCTTTCATTTAGGTATTCGCATTGGAGTCCATCGATCATTTTCGGAATACTTGCGTGTTGATCGTAGCTAACGGTAACACTCTTGTAGCCAACCTCTTAACTTCTTAGTTGTCTTCCTTTAATCATATTTGGTGTAGTATTCACAAAGGGGTCACACAGGTGTTCTGTACGCGGTAACATATACAGGAGTTACGGTTTCCCAGAATTCTCCCTATTACCGCTCGCGTTCACTACAGCCGACCTTAAGACATGCTTGTCCAGTTTATGTAGCTTTAGCAGCACACCACTGATACTGTATTCGAACATTTTCCTAGTCATCTGCATTAAATTACATTATTCCGATTTTAGATCAAACTGGGAATCATCAGTTACTCATCAAAGACTCTTTTCCGTACACTACGGGGCTATGAACAAATGAAGGGCTTATTTCAATAGTGGTACAAGTCCATTTTTGTTCATTATGAGATACAGAGTCCTAAAGTTATATGAGCGCTGAAAAATCTGCAGTTGAGATACCAGAAATATTCAAGCATATGGCTTCTTGCTATAGATGAACCTTTATTTCTGTTTATTTGGATCATTAATTTCAGAATCATTATAGGCAGAAAAGTGGAGGTAATGGACTTGCACCACTACTGAAATAAGCCCTTCAAATAGACTTTTATGTATACAGAGAGCAAGAGTGGTCCTATCACACATGTCGAAGAACATACTGAGAGATGGGATGATAATAATTTGTTTATTCATATTCAGATACCCACTGTGAAGAAAATTCATTTCCAGTGTGACCGAGATACGTCTCCGACTTGTTGAGAGTCAGAAGGCAGCGATTTGTCGATGTATGGAGGGATCGGCATACATAGAGAAGATATCGAACGAATATATCGCTCGTGTGACCATCTTGGTATAAAATAAATAACTTCACAACTGTGAATAACGCTTCAGGCCTCTGTCTTATGACTGAGATAACAGTAAGGAGGTGTTCCTTGGAACATAGTAACATCATCCAGTCCGAGCCTAACATCCATGAGCTGCTGCGAAACCTAATGTTCACATGAATACCGTCGTACAGATTCAATCTTAATTTTTTTCTTTCTCACCAGGTACTGGTTGATTGTAGCGGAAAATTGATGAATGAAATGAGGTTTCTTTACGTGGTGCACCGGTACTCAATGAAAAATATTGAAAACGTACGTATTAGAAAGGATAGTCGGCAACTTGTTCCAGTTATACGACACTATCACACAAATACTGAACTAACTGGATAAACAGATGATGAAGGAAGATGTCAAAATTGAGTAGCTTTCCACTTTAGCATCCACATTTCGACACACTTACGCGTGTCTCTAGAGTAGCTTATGTTTAGCGTGGATGTTTCCTTTTCTTTAATTTATTAGCTTTCGAGCCATCTCAACAGTGGAATGTCATTTATGACACTATGAACGTAAGGACGACACAACTCCCAGTCCTAAAGCCGAGAAAATCTCCGACTCGGCCAGGAATCGAACTCGGCCCCTTTGGTTAGCAGTCTGCCACGCTGACCGCCCGGCTACCGAGACGGATAAGCCTGGAAGTTTATAAGCTGTGAAACACATTACCGCGCATCGGAAACGTGAAATCATTTCAAAGCTTAGGTTTGACAGGATGTCAATAGTTAATTTTTAATCCATAATGTTTTGTTTTCGCGTAGGGACCACGGGAGTGAAAAGAAAGTCTGTTTTCTTGAACATTAGAGTTGTCTTGGGAGCAAGAATGAATCTCATGTAGTTCCCACACAAACTATCTACGTCATTGTATGAAATACTAGCGTGCGGGAACGTAATACACTTAGGGTCTCTGCTTCGAAAATTTAAATACACGGCAAAAGTTTTTGAATCATACGCAGTCTACTGCGCATTAACAAACGTCAAACCTTTTACGTTGGAAAATAAATTACTTAGCCTTCATCTAGATCTGTATTCCTAATGTTCCCTCACGGTGTATGTACCATTAGCTGATTGTGTGAGGAAAGAAAATATTATATGTACCTCTCTGTTTCAGCTCGAAATTCTTGAAATTCATTCTCGTTGTCATTATACGAATTGTAAGTTGCACTATATCAGTTTGAGAAAATCTGCTCTTATAGCTGAAGATGAAGGTGAAGAGACAGGTTATGATTTACCAGGATACAATTAAGACTCTGAATTAATGGCGGTTAATAGAGTCCAGCCTGAATGTGGGGTTTGGGCGGTTTCTCACTTCTGTAAAGGCAAAGGTGTGTTTCTTGTTGTGGATTTTGAACAGTTTCCTAAAACTATTGTGAGTGACTGAATGCTTCTATCTAAACGTATACAATCGATACTACCCATTAGTTGTCGATCTAATTTAGTCCGAGTCTTCAAACTAATATGTCGATGGTACTCTAAAACCCAATAATACAAGCAATTTAGTTAAATTATCGTAAGCAGTTCCATCATAAATGAATGTTCCATTATTATCGACATACATCGCTGCGATCAACGAGAGCAAAGTCAGTGTTGATAGGAACGCATGATAGCTTTTTCATTCCGACGATGTTCGTATATGTTTAGTAACTGGAAATATGTACACAGAGATTTAAAAATTATAAATTCTATTTTTTACAAGACTCTGAAGTAAATAATGTATACACAGTCTTACACCAGCACATTGCCAGTATAGAGGTATTACAAGAGTAGATCGACTTTCGAAATTTTCTAGTTGTAAAGAGCAAATACCACTAGAACTTAATCTTGCTCCCAGAGATGGATTAATACATTGGACTCGGATTGGGAAGGGGGGACTGCCGTCCAAATTCCCGTGTTATCACGCTAGTTTAGTTTACTTTGGATCACTCCCTGCAAATTCCAACGTGGATAATTCTTTAGGGACTGGTTTCTAATTAAAACAGTGCAGTTCGGACAGTAAGCTTTAACATTTCTTCTTTCGAATGCCGTATATGAGGATAATGCTGAGCTGAGCTTTGGAGCAACCACGGAGTCGAAATCAGAGCTTACTATAGGGTAACACACGAAACTCGAAAACTGTTGTGAGGATTTGTATTTGCATTCTTTTATCTCCTAATAATATAATTCTGTTGTATGTATAGCACTCGTTTATATTTCAGACTGTAATATTTAAGAGGTACTAGGTGGGATCCAAACAAAAGAGGACGCGTGGAAGTTATTACTAGACGGAGCAAACTGTAGTGCCCATCGGAGCGGGACTTGGTGAAGGGTTCACGACTAGTTGCACTGCGGTTCTTCAAAGCAGTGGGCTTCTTTACCACTCCGTGCAATCAGGAAAACTGTGATGGAGTATTTCGTCGCAGACAGACACGACAGCTTCCAATTGCAGACGTCATATTTATTGGTGATGGAAAGGAGAGACAAACGATAGTCGTAATAGAGGAGGAGACACTACATGCTGGGAATACGTTGGACGTCGAGTAACTCGATAATGTACGAGTGAAAGCAAAAGGGAAACTATGTTAAGCGGCATCGGCTTCAGCTACGTCACAGGTGATAGAGATAACTGTGTAATTTTGCATCAGTTCTTGCGATGTTGTGAGGAGCAGAGGAGATATTAAATCTACGAAAACTGGACATTCCTGACAAAAATAGTTTTCAAGATTACCAAAATATGTCTCATAAAAAATTATTCTATTCTATTCCACTCTCTAACGGATTTATTTTTAAAACTACCATGTGAAACGAAAGATGCTGCGTAGACAACAAGACAAAGTTGAGAAATTGACATAGTACGTGATATTCTTACGTAAAAATTACATCTCTCTGTAGTTTAGAAACATGTAGGTTACCGTAGCCGTGTCAGTCTCGTTAAAACGCTTCCAAGTATACTGCCGCGTCATCTTATTCGCCAAGTGTTAAAATACTAAAATAACCCACATTTTGGTCAAGAAGCAGAGGCCATTCTCAAGGTCAGCGCCGAAGAAGACCATTTTAACACAACCGAAGCGTCGGTTGTGTCAGAATTTCAGAATTTACAGTAATTTTTAATATGATACGGCAACACACCTACAAGGATTTTAACGAGATTTTGTGCAGTTTATTTGGCCTGGACGTGGAATTTTACGTAGCGCGGTGATGAGAAATTCTGGCCAAAAAGTCCACTTGCCGGTATGAAACATCAACCTTAATCTGAGGAAGAAATTCCTGAGGATGTGTGTTTGGAGCACAGAGCAGCATTGCGTGGGAGTGAGTCATGGACTGTGGACAAAATTGGGAAGGAAGAGAATCGAAGCTTTTGATATGAGGTGCTGTGGAAAGATGTCCAAAATTAGGTGCACTGATTAAGGTACAAGGAGGCTCTCTGTAGAGTTGTCGAGGACAGGAAGATATGGGAAACATTCACAAGAAGAGGGGCAGGATTATAGGATGTCTGCAAAGACAACAGGGAATAACTTCCATGGTACTAAAGTAAGCTGTAGAGGATAAATATTTCAGGGAAAGACAGAGACTGAAATACATCCAGCAAATAATTCGGGACCTAGATTGGAAGTGCTACGGTGAGATGAAAATTTTGGCACAGGAGAAGAATTCGCGGCGTGTAGCATTAAATCAGTCAGAAGACTGATGAAAAGAAAATTTATGTAATTGATAATTCTTCCGGGTTATATGGCCGTTGTCCATGGAATTCTTCTATTCCTAACGTTTCGTCCAATACTACATTGGACATCTTCAGAGGTATGGCTGGTCCTGCTGAGTCCTGCCGACTCAGTCCTTCCAACGTAGTATTGGACGAAACGTTAGGAACAGAAGAATTCCATGGACCACGGCCATATAACCCGGAAGAATTATAACAATAGTACCATCCGGTCGTGAAAGCTTTCACTGTATGATGTATGTAAGTTTATGTATACGTGGAGGATTGTCATACAATGTTGATCTGTCGCTTGACACTTAGTATTAGCGCTCCGTTTCTGCCCCCGTCTGTCTCTCGTGCCTGCCGGATAGTGCAGAGTGCAGTGAAGGTGTGTCGGGCGCGCGCCACTCACTCTTGAGCTCGGTGCCCTCCGGCGGGCAGCGCTTGCGGCCGAGCAGGCACTGCACGTATCTGGAGACGAGCCGCTTGTTGGAGAGCAGCGCGTCTATCTGCTCGGCCGTGGGTTCGAGGCCCGAGCCGACGCCGGCCGCCGCGCACGCCGCCGCCAGCCACAGAAACAGCAACAGGACTCGCATCTCGCGTCTTCAGCAGCGGCCAGCAGCTACACAGCCCACTACTGGGTCCGCGGCCGCCGCGCGCCGCCCTATATATAGCGTCGGCCGCGGCTGCGAGGGGGGGCGCCGGCCGTGGCCGAGGTACGGTGTCGGCACACGCACCGCCGTGCGTGCCCACACTGCAGGCCACGTGCCACCCGTCATCGCAGCCGTTCCAGGTTCCTGACCTCCGCAGGCACCCAACGGCACGATTGGTCTCAATCTGCAACATTCTCTAAAGTGTCTCTCTCTAAAAGACATACCTCCTGAAGCCTAGAACTGTTTCTGTTACAGCCCTCAGACCGTAGAGTATTCTGACGCTACTCTACTCGCTAGTCCATCTCGTGTAAGCCTTTTCACCTCTGCAAAGCTACTGTAACATACGTCATTTCAAATGTTCATTCTACAGGGTGTTACAAAAAGGTACGGCCAAACTTTCAGGAAACATTCCTCACACACAAAGAAAGAAAATATGTTATGTGGACATGTGTCCGGAAACGCTTACTTTCCATGTTAGAGCTCATTTTATTACTTCTCTTCAAATCACATATACATGGAATGGAAACACATAGCAACAGAACGTGACTTCAAACACTTTGTTATAGGAAATGTTCAAAATGTCCTCCGTTATCGAGGATACATGCATCCACCATCCGTCGCATGGAATCCCTGATGCGCTGATGCAGCCCTGGAGAATGGCGTATTGTATCACAGCCGTCCACAATACGAGCACGGAGAGTCCCTACATTTGGTACCGGGGTTGCGTAGACAAGAGCTTTCAAATGCCCCCATAAATGAAAGTCAAGAGGGTTGAGGTCAGGAGAGGGTGGAGGCCATGGAATTGGTCCGCCTCTACCAATCCATCGGTCACCGAATCTGTTGTTGAGAAGCGTACGAACACTTCGACTGAAATGTGCAGGAGCTCCATCGTGCATGAACCACATGTTGTGTCGTACTTGTAAAGGCACATGTCCTAGCAGCACAGGTAGAGTATCCCGTATGAAATCATGATAACGTGCTCCATTGAGCGTAGGTGGAATAGCATGGGGCCCAATCAAGACATCACCAACAATGACTTCCCAAACGTTCACAGAAAATCTATGTTGATGACGTGATAGCACAATTGCGTGCGGATTCTCGTCAGCACAAACATGTTGATTGTGAAAATTTACAATTTGATTACGTTGGAATGAAGTCTCATCCGTAAGGAGAACATTTGCACTGAAATGAGGATTGACACATTGTTGGATGAACCATTCGCAGAAGTGTACCCGTGGAGGCCAGTCAGCTGCTGATAGTGCCTGCACACACTGTACATGGTACGGGAACAACTGGTTCTCCCGTAGCACTCTCCATACAGTGACGTGGTCAACGTTACCTTGTACAGCAGCAACTTCTCTGACGCTGACATTAGGGTTATCGTCAACTGCACGAAGAATTGCCTCGTCCATTGCAGGGTCCTCGTTGTTCTAGGTCTTCCCCAATCGCAAGTCATAGGCTGGAATGTTCCCTGCTCCCTAAGACGCCGATCAATTGCTTCAAACGTCTTCCTGTCGGGACACCTTAGTTCTGGAAATCTGTCTAGATACAAACGTACCGCGCCACGGCTATTGCTCCGTGCTAATCCATACATCAAATGGGCATCTGACAACTCCGCATTTGTAAACATTGCACTGACTGCAAAACCACGTTCGTGATGAACACTGACCTGTTGATGCTACGTACTGATGCGCTTGATGCTAGTACTGTAGAGCAATGAGTCGCATGTCAACGCAAGCACCGAAGTCAACATTACCTTCCTTCAATTGGGCCAACTGGCGGTGAATCGAGGAAGTACAGTACATACTGACGAAACTAAAATGAGCTCTAACATGGAAATTAAGCTTTGCCGGACACATGTCCACATAACATCTTTTCTTTATTTGTGTGTGAGGAATGTTTCCTGAAAGTTTGGCCGTACCTTTTTGAAACACCCTGCACTCAAGCTTTGCTCTCTCACTACAATTTTAATCAGCATACTTTTTCCAGACACTTCCTCCCATTACGAAATTGACCATTCCTTGATATCTCAAGATGCGTCCTTCCAACCAACACGTTCTTTTAGTCAAGTCGTGCCACAAATTTCCTTCTATCGTAATTCGAACAAATATAGGAATTGGGGTACTATGGAATACCATTTACTTTTGTGAGCTTAAGGGGGGTAGGACGTCAAACGGGCCGACTTGGAGCAGGAGAGGCACCGCAGGACATTTCAACTTCCACTGTCTATACTTTTACAAATAAGTTGATAAAACTTTCTCGGCATGACCTGGAAGGATTCAGGATTCACTCTCATAGCAGTGGAAGTTGAAAAACATAACAAAATATTTTTTTTACATGTGCCTTCATTTATTGCTGTATGTACACTCTTCTTCATCAGTAAGAGAGATTCTTCTATGAGTTTTGCACAGCATCCAAACCATACTTACAGGTGTATGAAATTCTAGAATTTTCCAAATCTATTAAAAACTGTGGTAAAAATTGAGATAATTAACTATAAAATTTGAGTTTTTTCTGAACATTAAGTTTAAAATGTAACACCTCATTCATTTTTTTATAAATTAAATAAATTCTAGAGTTTCACACACCTGTAAGTATGGTTTGTATGCTGTGCAAAATTCATCGAAGAATCTCTCTTCCTGATGAAGAAAAGTGTACCTACAGCAACAAATGCAGCCAATAGTAAGTGAAAAATGATGAAATTTCACATGTAAAAAAATAATTATTTTGTTATGTTTCTGAACTTCCACTGCTATGAGTGTCAATCCTGAATCTTCCTTGTCATGCTGACAAAGTTTTATGAATTTATTTGTAAATGTATAGACTGTGGAAATTAAAATGTCCTGTGGTGCCTCTCCTGCTCCAAGTCGGCCCGTTTGACGTCCTACCCCCCTTAACTTAAGACTAGAATCTTTAAAATATCCAACTTCAAAACGAACAGAGACTCAAACTTAATCTGATTGCAGCGCTTATGGCCTCAGTTGCTTTTGCGCCCAAAACCAAAATCCAACTCTCATTGGTTACGTTTTGTGAAAAAATAATTTAGAAATATTTTTGTCTTAAAAAATAAATTCAATGAAAAAATGTGTCAAATAAGACAGTCGTGTTATTTGGAAAAGACAGCCCAAAAAAATAAAATAAGAAAAACTACATTCGGAAGAGAAACAAGATGTAATGAGAGACATTATCTTATATTATCTGTAAAACGATTCCTAATACATTTTTCCTGTTGAGTAAGGAAACTTAGCTTATTTTATTGCAGAAATCACAGAAGCAGCCTTCCTCTCTGCACCCGCACAACGAAGGTGGGTACACAGAGAGCTAGACAAACAATTCTCCAAATCTTTCTTTATCTTCACACATTCAGCATCGTTGTCTTCCGAATGGTACTAATTACATTACAGATCATACATCAGAAAGTAAAAATTCAGTGTTGCCATTTCAGCCATCCTTCGAAGTAAATTCTATATTCACGAAGAGATTCCTGTCTTAGAACAGTTTTCGCCTTTGGTCTGTTGCTTCAATTCGTTCGACGTCTAACTGACTTCTGTATGGCGAACAGTTCAGTACTGGGAATCGACGGCAAACCAATGCTAACAACAATAGCTCAGGTATACATGCCGGCCGGCCGGAGTGCCCGAGCGGTTCTAGGCTCTACGGTCTGGAACCGCGCTACCGCTACGGTTGCAGGTTCGAATCCTGCCTCGGGAATGGATGTGTGTGATGTCCTTAGGTTAGTTAGGTTTAAGTAGTTCTAAGTTCTAGGTGACTGATGACCTCTGAAGTTAAGTCCCATAGTGCTCAGAGCCATTTTTTTATACATACCGACGTCTGAAGTAGACAATGAAAAGATACAGAAAGGATATGACGGTTCATAAGATGGCAGTCTAAGAATGATGGGGGACTGGATCGCGATATGACGGAAAATACCAGAAGAAAGAGTTGCAAATGAATACAGGATTGATAGTAGAAATTAGTAAGGAGAAAAACTAATTAAGTTGTGCAGTAAATTTCAGCTTCTTACCGCGAATATTCTGTTAAACAATGACAAGAGGAGGAGGTAAGGGTTTCAGATTCCAGCAAGGAAAGATTTCAGCTGCATTACATCATGATCAGACAGAGATTCCCAAATCAGTTATTGGATTGCAAGTTATACCCAGGAGCACAAATTAATAATGATTGAGACGAGGCTGAAGTTTAAGAGACTCGTCCGGAAGACTGAATTTCTGATATCATAGGGTTTAGTGGCAACCAAGCGACTACTCAAGTTGACGTGTAGAATCTGTAAGTCAGGGAACGTATGTCAAACATTGGGAAAAAAATTATCCACGCAGTCGCGAAGACAGCAAGGCAATGCTAGGTAAGTTTGGGTGCTATCACGCAACCAGCTTAAGAGTTCAGACATACAAGCTTAAGAGAAGAATAATATTCAGAAGATTGGAAACGCCTGAGGATTTGTTAGATAACGATCAATTTGGCTTTAGGAAAGGTAGGGGCACCAGAGAGACAGGTCAAACGTAGCGATTGATAATGGAAGGACTCAAGAGAAATCAAGACATGCTCATAGAATCTGTCTGTCTAGAAAAAGCTTTCGACAATGTAAAATGGTGTAAGACGTTCGAAATTCTGAGAAAAACAGGAGTACGCTGTTGCGAAAGACGGGTAATACACAATATGTATAGGAACCAAGAGGAAACAATAATATTAGGAGACCATGAAAGAATTGCGCAGAGAAAAACGTTTATAAGTCAGAGACGCAATCTTTCATCCCCATCGGAGAAGTAATGGTAGAAATAAAAAAAGTATTCAAGAGTGAGATTAAAATTCAGGGTGAAAGGATATCAATGATAATATTCGCTGATGACATTGCTATCCTTAGAATAAGTTATGTTGAATGGAACGAGTAGTCTGAGTACAGACCATGAACTAAGAATGAACGCAAGAAAGACGAAGTAATGAGGAATAGCAGAAATGAGACTAGCGATAAACTCACCGAAATTGGTGACCACGATGTAGACCAAGTTAAGGAATTTGGCTACATTGGAAGCAAAATAACACATGATGGTCGAAGCAACGAATATATGGAAAGCAGATTAGCGCAGACAAAGAGGGCATTCCTGGCCAGTGGAAGTCTGTTAGAATGAAACATCGGCCTTAATTTGAGGAAGTAGTTTCTGAGAATATGCTTTTGGAGCACAGCATTATATGGTAGTGAATACTACACTGCGGGAAAACCGGGAAAGAAGAGAATGCAAGCGTTTGAGATCTGGTGCTACAGAAAGATGTTGGAAATTATGCGAACTGATAAGGTTTGAGAAGGTTCAGACAGATTCGACGAAGAAAGAAAGATATGGAAGACACTGACCATAAGAAGTGACAGCATGAAAGGACGTTTGTTAAGACATCAGGGAATAAATCTCACGGTACTGGAGGGAGCTGTGGAGGGTAAAAACTGTTGGAGAAGACAGATATTGGAATACATACAACAAAGAATTGAGGACGTAGTGTGCAAGCGCTACTCTGAGATGAAGATTTTGGCACAGGGGGAGAATTCGCTGAGAGCCCCATTGGACCGATCAGAAAAATGACGAGACCCATTTTTGGAGAATAGCTTGGAATAAACGACCTTCCAGCTCTTCTGCCTCTAATGGTCATTTTATTTTTCGGTGGTTATGGTACAGGGTGTGGACAAAAATTTTGGAAATACAAAAAACACAACCCATTACCATATTTAATACAGTGTAGGAAAGCCGTTGGCGTTCGAAACAGATTCCATACGTCTCGGAACGGATAAATACAGGTCCTATACGGTTTTTACTTCCTGGAAAACAGTGGTACGTTCAAGTAACCATAATGGCGTACGGCTTCCACGCACCCTTCTCTCCAAAATAGACATCAAAGGCTCAATAATACTGAGATCTGGTGACTATGGTGGCCAGAGGATATGCTACAATTCATCCTGGTGCTCACGAGACGAGTCCTGGACGATGCGACCTGTGTGAAGAGGAACCGTGTCGTCTTGGAACACAGCATCACCATTGGGGAACTAACAATGTACCATAGGATGGACCTCATCAGCCAAAATGGTCACATTACTCTGAGCAGTAATGCTACCTTGCAGAGCAGAACCATGGGACGCACATGACGAAATGTCTGCGAAAATCAGCACCGACCCACCGCCGTATTTCACTCTAGGGACGTAAACTCGGCCAGAAGTTGGAAGCTATGTGACACAAGAGTCGAGTGACCAAATTCCGTTCTCGCACTGCTCCATACTCCAGGTTTTATGACTTCAGCAGTATGTTTTCCTGTTACGGGCATTTGCATCCTCTATGGGTGGTTTTCGAACTCCAGCTCGCCCTCCAATACCATGATTATGGAGATCTTTTTGTGTTGTTTTGGTCATGGTAGGGTTCGAGAGTAAGATGTTCCGTTCTGTAGTGAATTTTACAGCTGTTGTTCTCTTATATTCCGTCACAATTCTTTTCAATGATCGTCCATCACGACCACTTAACACACACTTTCGTCCGCGTTGCGGCATAGCGGATGATGATCTTCCGCTTTCGATGTAAGTGGAATATATCTTCGATACGGGTCCTCTTGATACACCGAACACTTCGGCTACGTTGGGTACGGAACCACATTGGTTACGGTTGGCAACAATTTGCCCACTTTGGAATTCAGTTACCTTCGACATAATGTACTCACATCTACACAAAACACTCTTCTGACCACGGCTGACACAAAGTATTGAGGACATTGGACAGGGGAGCGTTCGTGGTGAAATTCATCAGCGTGCAAACTGCAGAATTTTAGCATCTAAGATATACGTGTAATATTGAATACAATATTTTGAAAATTTACTTGCAGAAACTCCACAAAACTAAAACACAAACTTTATTGAAGAGTGAGCAAAAATTCTGGTCGACTCTCATTACGGAGCATTAATGGAGTCCTGAGAAGACGTTTACGATATTCTCACGAAGCAATAACACCTGCAAGAGAAGGAACGCTGGTACGCCACATTACTCGACTATTTCGTAATTCCCGAATCTTCTGTAGCTTCTCCTCCGTTATTTGTTCTATCCATCTACTCTTCTTCATTCTTCTGTACCACAAAACTGCAAAAGCTTGTATTCACTCTTGTCTGAACCGTTTGTCGTCCAAGTATAATTTCAGTACACTGCTACACTTCATACAAATACCTTCATAAAAGATTTCCTAACACATAAATTTCTATTCGACCTTAACAAATTCATGTTTTTGAGAAACGCTTTTCTTGCTATTGGCCGTCTGCATTTTATTTCCTATCTAATTCAAGCATCGTCACTTAGTTTTCAGTATAAATGACGAGACTCATCTACAATTTTAATGCCTCATTTCCTAATTAAATACCATCAGCATCGCATCGATCGCATTCCATTACTCTTGTTTTACTATTCTTGTTGTTCATATTATAACCCTATTTCAGTACACCACCAATTCCATTCAACTGATCTTTCAATTTTTTACCGTCAGCGACAGAATCACAAAGTCATCAGTAAAGCCCAAAACATCAGTTCCTTCTTTATGAACTTTAATTCCCTGCCAAAATTACTCCTTAGTTACTCATAGCTTGATCGATGTAGGGATTGAATAACATTGGGTACAGGCCACAACCCTGTCTCACTCCCTTCTCAACTGTTGTTTCCCTTGCATGTCCTTTGACGCTTCTAACTACAGGTTGGATTTAGTACAAGTTATAAAAAACCTTTCGCTCCACCTATTTTATCTCTGCAAGCTTAGGAATTTCAGGTATCCCTGACAACAGCAATGAAGGCTTTCTCCAAATCTATAAATTCTATAAACACAGGTTTATCTTTTCTGTCCAGTCATCTTCGATAAGTAGTAGGCTTAGTATTGCCTTATGTGTTTCTATGTGAATCCGCACCTCCAAATTTTCATATAGGTCTTTCTCTTTTCTGCACGGGTCTCTTTAATTTTGCTGTATTCGATATCTGTCTTTCCTCTAATCTTGCATATTTCTGCAGCCTTGTATTTGTTCTCTAGTCGTACCTGCGTAGCCATTTTGTACTTTACTAGTTTCATTTCTTAGGCATCAATGTTCCCATTGTCTGCTTCTGGTGCATTTTTGTACTTTCTCCCTCCGCCAGTGCAATGCAGTACCTCTTGCGTCGTTCAGGGACTTGTACTGGACTTTGTCTTCTTGCTTATTTGGTCCTCTGCTACCTAGAATATTTCCTTTCTCGAAGCTACCCATTGGTTTTATATTGTATTCCCTTTCAATCAATCGTAGCCTACACATCCATTTGAACCCCTCAATAAGCTCTGGTTCTTTTATTTATGCAGGTCCCATTTCTTAGTTTCCTATTTTTATGCAGTTTTTTCAGTTTTGATCTGCTGTTCATAACCTATAAATTATGATTAGAATCCACACCAGTCACTGGAAACACTTTGCCGTTTTGATTTCTGTTTGTCTTGATTTCTATTTGTATTAGCATTATAGTAATCTTTCTCAAAGCTTGGTTTAACCTCAGGTCTCTTCCACGAATAATACCAAATTACGACCTTTATAATCCTTAAACTAAGTGTTAGCAATGTATAAATTGTTTTCTACGCAAAATTCTACGAGATGTATTCCCCTTTCATTCCTTTCTCCCAGCCATTTCCTATTACAATTTTTCTTCTCTTCGTTCACCAACTATCGAATTTCTGTGCCCTATCAAATTTAAACTTTCACTTCCACAACAAAGTAACTGTCACTACATGGATGGAACCGACGATTAGAGTACACGAGCAATTACCTTCCTCTGGATCTGTTAACGGAGTAACTATTGCACTATGTCAAAGAGGGTCCACTTACATTTCATCGTGGCTCTTATCGCCACAGTTCTAAAGATTGTTTATTTTGCTAGGTACCTGTGCAGAAGGTGTAGGAGACTTAATTTTATTAGTTTCTTGTTGCGGAAAGAGGTGGTAATCTGTTATTTTTATTTGAAAATTATTAATATTTTCGTGACTGCAAACATGGCTGAAACTTAGGTTTTAACAATTTAGTGACAGTTGTTTTACAGCTCTACATCCAGAAAACTTTTGTATAAACAGTTTTCACAGAAATTGCTATCTAATAACATTCATTACTACTGTATGTGGAATGCGTGTTATAATCATTTCGGCTACTTGTATTGTTGCAGTCACACCACATCACACCGCAAACAACCATCGTCCCTTACTCGAAAAAGATTTTGAGATTTCGAGCGTGATCCTAGTCGTAATTTTCTGCCTAACTTTTATCAGCTGCAGTAGGAGACGTAGTCAGTATGTGTATAACAAGAATATAAATATATACTTGGTGGAAAATTAAAACTGTGAACCTGACCGGGACACGAACGAGGGACCTACCGATTAAGCTATCCAAACACAACTCACGACCCGCCCTCACAGCTTTACTTCCAACAGTACCTCATTTTGCATGGATAGCTCTGTCATTATAGTACTTGCCCCCAAAAGGCAAAGATCTGTCGTTCGAGCCCCGATCCGACATAAGAATTTGATTTGCCAGCAAATTTGAAATCAGCCACACTCCAGTGCAGAGTGAAAATTCATTCTGGAAGTAATGTAAATTCCTCGACATTCAAGGATTCGAAAAGCCAAAATTTAGAGCGCTTTGCTTGTAGCGATAGCAAGAGAAGTTGAACCGTTTTTCATATCCCCGCCGGGGTCGCTGCCTCGTGTCGTCACAGAACGCCAAGTAGAGGTATATTCTGCAGCTCCTTCGGAATATAACCGGCCTATTTGCTTTAATTACCTTAATTCCTCTAAATTATTTAATTTTAAATAACCTACTTCACTTAAATTCCTGTGCCCTCTATATATTTTCTTGTATATTACACACATCAAAGAAAGGTTTCGCACCATCCCGGTTCCCAGAACTCCTGAAGATAGACGTTGACTGTGGATTTTGTATCACAGACATAGTCTCTTTGACTGTTTAGAGATTTCACTAAACCCACAGTCAGCCGCTGTAGCTAATCGGTTCTAGGCGCTTCAGTCCGGAACCGCGCGACTGCTACGGTTGCAGGTTTGAATCCTTCCTCGGGCATGGATGTGTGTGATGTCCTTAGGTTAGTTAGGTTTAAGTAGTTCTATGTTCCAGGGGACTGATGACTTCAGATGTTAAGTCCCATAGTGCTCAGAGCCATTTGAACTAAACCCAGCCGTGCGGGATTAGCCGAGCGGTCTCAGGCGCTGCAGTCATGGACTGTGCGGCTGGTCCGGCGGAGGTTAGAGTCCTCCCTCAGGCATGAGTGTGTGTGTTTGTCCTTAGGATAATTTAGGTTAAGTAGTGTGTAAGCTTAGGGACTGATGACCTTAGCAGTTAAGTCCCATAAGATTTCACACACATTTGAACATTTGAGCTAAACCCACCCAAAGATGTAACCAACCATGCATGAGCAGCGCCTATTAGATGGAGGGGGTCCGACAGCGGATCAGTTCCAGTCATTCCACCAAGAAGGAGGTACACGGCTCATGTTGTCTGTAGTTCAACCATGCCTACGGCCAATACGGGTGTTCGATCGTGCCCGTACTGTTACTTTGTGCCAGGTAGGGCTCTCAACAAAAAAAATTGTTCAAATGGCTCTGAGCACTATGGGACTTAACTGCTGTGGTCATCAGTCCCCTAGCACTTAGAACTACTAAAACCTAACTAACCTAAGGACATCACATACATCCATGCCCGAGGCAGGATTCGAACCTGCGACCGTAGCAGTCGCGCGGTTCCGGACTGCGCGCCTAGAACCGCTAGACCACCGCGGCCGGCTGGCTCTCAACAAGGGAAGTATCCAGGTGTCTCGGAGTGAACCAAAGCGATGTTGTTCGGACATGGAGGAGGTACAGAGAGACAGGAGCTAACGATGACATGCCTCGCTCAGGCCGCCCAAGGACTGCTACTGCAGTGGTTGACAGCTTCCTACGGATTATGGCTTGGAAGAACCCTGACATCAATGCCACCATATTGAATAATGCTTTTCGTTCAGCCACAGGACATCGTGTTACGACTGAAAATGTGTGTAGTAGGCTTTATGATGCGCAACTTCACTCCCGACGTCCATGGCGAGGTCCATCTTTGCAACCACGACACCATTCAGCGCGGTACAGATGGGCTCAATAACATGCCGAATGGACCGCTCAGGATTGGCATAATGTTCTCTTCACCGATGAGTGTCGCATATGCCTTCATCCAGACAATCTTCGGAGACGTGTTTGGAGGCAACCCGGTCAGGCTGAACGCATTACACACACTGTCCAGCGAGTGCAGCAAGGTGGAGATTCCCTGCTGTTTTGGGGTGACATCATGTGGGGCCAACGTACGCCGATAGTGGTCATGAAAGGCGCCGTAACGGCTGTACGATACGTGAATGCCGTCCTCCGACCGGTGGTACAACCTTATCGGCAGCATATTGATAAGGCATTCGTCTTCATGGACGACAATTATCGCCCCCATCGTGCAGATCTTGTGAATGACATCCTTCAGGTTAACGACGTCGCTCGACTAGAGTGGCCAGCATGTTCTCCAGACATGAAACCTATTGAACATGCCTGGAATTGTTGAAAGGGCTATTTATGGATGACGTGATTCACCAACTACTTTGAGGGGTCTACGTCGAATCGCTGTTGAGTGTTAGGACAATCTGGGCCAATAGTGCGTTGATGAACTTGTGGGTAGTATGCCACCACGAATACAGGCATGCATCAATGCAAGAGGACGTGCTACTGGGTATTAGAGGTACCGGTGTGTACAGCAATCTGGACCGTCATATCTGAAGATCTCTCTGTATTGTGGTACAACATGTAATGTATTTTTTTTTCATGAGCAATAAAAATGGCGGAAATGATGTTTATGTTGATCTCTATTCCAATTTTCTGAACAGGTTCCAGAATTCTCCGAACCGAGATGCTGCAATACTTTTTTTGATCTGTGTATAACCGGTAAAACCCACAGCTTTATGAAAATCGTATTTGATTTTAATTTTCTGGCAGCTTAAAACTGCTTGCCTGGGAAGCGAACACGAAACTGCCAATGCTCTTACCGACTGAGATATCCGGGAACAATTCATGATCAGTCCTTACAGGTTAATTTCTTCCATTACATCTCTCCTTCTTACGAAGCTTCACCGCAGCTGCCTTGCATACTTCGACGAGTTAGTATTCTTTAGGAAATAAGTATATCACGGAGAAATATTTCGTCACGATGCACGCATTTTTGAGGGGACTAATCTTTCACACTGCAATAGATCTAAATTAGCCAAACTGTAGACGCTGGTGTTAAATACAGCGAACAGCATCGACATATTCGCCAAACCAGCTCCAGGAACAACTTTTTCTCTCTTTGACAGAGTATTTGTCACATTGAGACGCGGTAGCCGTAATGTAGAATAGATGAAAAGTTACGGTCTTTTTTCTATCCTATCATTAACATGTTTGCAGTTTTCGCTGTCCGAAGCAGTGGATGCTGGAAAATTTCGATACCTATTACAGTGCCTTTGAAATAATCTGCTCCTCCAGTAGACGAATATTTAGGCACAAAGTTATGGACAAGATCCCTACAGACATACATAATTAAGGGAACCAATATTTACAGTGAAATACTACGTTGTATTTGTAGCCGCCTTTTAGGACTCTATTTATTACTCGCTGTCCACTAAAGTTTATTTAACAACCATTTGGCATGGTCTTTTAGTTTTCGTTTGTTTTTCTTGCTCATTGTAGTAGTTGTCATTACACTCCAATGCTAGAGCGCCGACCAGGAGGGGAGGGGCGGATGAGGGGTTAGGAATGGAGGTGATGGTGGGGGTGTCGTTTGCCAGCGCGGCTGAAGTTAAAGTGAATTCCCGATATCACAACTATCACTTAGTATTAATTATTCTCGTAAAGTAAGAAGCTGTATTAAGAAAGTCGATATCTGATTGTTGTTTCTATTAGTAGGGAAATAGTCTGATTATTATTCAGAAATAAATTGGGAAACGGTTGGAATGCATATTTATTGCGATATCTTAAAACATTATTGTTCATTAATCATAATCTGGATGGTTATCAAATATTTGGTCGTGAACGTCGCAGACCACGATCTGAGAATGAACCTAATTAAAGAGAAAATGACTAGCATTGACTACCCTAGAATACGAAGGTATAGATCCTATATGATACTGATGAAGCCTGTCTGCAAATGTAATCGAAATGTCGGTTATTAATATGCACAGTGTATATAAAATAATGGATGATTTCATAAGGTTATAATTTCGTCAACGCTTAACATACCGTAATAAACACGAAAACATTAAGACCACCGCCAAACGCGAGGTTGGATCCCGCCTGGTGGGGGTTGCGGGTATGTGACGCGGAACAAACACGGGCGGGGGGATCATCCTAGCGAAGATATGGGCTGCACATCGTGAAATCCATTGCGATAAGCGACATTAACAAAGTGCAAGTTATTATTACGCAGAGCCTGTGAACGAGTATCTTGAAAACGGTGATGCTGGTCGAATGTCCGCGTGCTACTGTCATGAGCATCTAAGGAAAGAGGTAGAAAGTAAAACCCGCACTAAGCGCTAAATGGTTGGACGCCCACGACACTTCACAGCCGGTAGAGTTCGGACGATTGTCCGCTCTGTATAGTAGGATACAAAGATGCTGGTCTGTGACACCTCCGCCGAAAGAGCACAATGCTGTTGCAAGCACAAGTGTTTCGGAGCGCACCGTTCATCATACACTATTCAACATGGAGCTCCGCAGCAGACCGCCTCTACGTGCTCACGTGTTGACCCAACGACTTCGTTAGTTACGATTGCTGTGGGCACGAGACCGTCGGGGTACGACTGTCGATCAATGGAAACGTTTCGGTTCATCGTGTGAATCATATTTTTGCTACACTAGCTCAATGGTCGCCTCATTGAACGCCGTCATCGAGGTGAACGACGGCCGAAACGTGTAGCACGCCACGGATGCAGGCTGGTGGGTGCAGTATTATGCTATGGCAGACCTTCTACTGCGCTTGCAGGAGACCTGTGGAAGTAATCGAAGACACGCTGACAGCTGCGAACCACTTGCATCCTTTCATGCTTCATGTCTTTCCCAACGGCGATGTCATCTTTCAACAGTGTAACTGTTCTTCTCTCAGAACCAGAACCGTGCTACAGTGGTTTCAGGACCATTATAGTGAACTCATGATGAAGTCTCGACGACCAAGTTCGCCTGATATAAACCCTATAGAACCCATCTGGGTCGCTTTATGGCGCCATCACCGCATACGCAATTCAGAAAGCATTTGATAGCGTCTGTAGAAGAAGGGTCTGAAAAGAACTAAAAAGAAGTCTGTGGCAAAAGAGACAACTAGCAGAATGGAGCAGATGAACTGTGGGCGTCCAAGCTGTGTGATAGAGGGAAATGAAAGGACGGATTGGTTCCAGCAAACGAGTGGTGTGAAAAAGGGCAGTGGATTGTCACCTCTCCTCTTCACTGTAGTCGTAGACGAGGTAATGACCAAGATGGGAGAAAAAACTGGGGAAGACAAGATGAAATCAGTGGTGTTCGCGGGTGACTTCATGATATGGGGAGACAGAGAGATGGAGATTCGGGAGCAGCTGGAATCTTGGGAAGAAACTGTGAGACAGTGTGGAATAAAATGTAATGTAAACAACGTGAAATGCTGATTACAACTACGAAGAAACATAGACCACCTCGCGAAATGAGAACTTTGGAAATGTGATAGAGGAAAATTGAAGAAATGGGAAAGAGATCAGCGAACACTGCAGACAGGCGTAAGCATTCCTGCTACGTGTTGGGAGTCTTGTTTGAAACAAGGAGTCCCACAATAAAGCAAAGGCGTAATATGGAGAAGTTACTACATTCAGTACTGACCAATACATCTGGAACATGAGTAATGAAGAAAAGACATGTAAGCAGATTACAGGCATGAGAAATGAAGTTCCTCAGAAGAAGGAGAGGAGCAACAAGGAGAGACAAGATGAGAAACGAAAGGATAAAGGAAGTAATGAAATATGACTCTTCAGAACAGGATAGAAAATGATTCAAATGGCTCTGAGCACTATGGGACTTAACGTCTGAGGTCATCAGTCCTCTAGAACTTAGAACTACTTAAACCTAACTAACCTAAGGACATCACACACATCCATGCCCGAGGCAGGATTCTAACCTGCGACCGTAGCGGTCGCGCACTTCCAGACTGTAGCACCTAGAACCGCTCGGCCACCAGGCCTGCCAGGATAGAAACACCAAGGCTAATATGGCGTGAGCAATGGAAAACAAGAGGATTCCTAAGAAGATACATGAAATGGTGATAGCTGTGAAGGAGGAGTGTGTTGAAAAAAGAGGCGAGGACTGGATCAGAGGGGACAAAGAAAAGTGGTGGGAGAAACAGGACTAGATGACGAGGCTTATGTTTCAAAGAGACCCAGCCTTGGGATGCAGATTGTTCAAGATGATGATGATGAAAAATACTGCACACAACAAATTAAATGTATCATTGTCGTAAATACATTACAAATTTTAAATAAAATCAAATCTATATGTCGTTGTTTGTGGCAGCTACTCTACGTTGGCTTTAGTATGTTGTATAATGAAGGATTTTTTATGCTCATCATAAAACGTTCTTAGTGTATTCCGAGGTGAGAGAATTTCCCTTTCCACAACCTGATTTTTTATTATAATCTAACTTTGCATTTCCTTGCTTCGAGCGAAGCAAACTCATTGATTATGTCACTGAAGTCAATTAGTAGTTGTATCGTATTCTTTCGACAAGATAGCTAAATTTGACAGCCAGCTTTTATTATTATTTCCATTATCATCTCATTACCCATACTTTCAATTAAGTTTCAAAATATCGAAATGAGGCGCCCTATCAGTGCTGTTTATCAGCTCTCTCTCCTGGACTTGAAATCAGCTATTTCGTCAACTTGTTCTGCTGTAGCAATATCTCTGCTTTATCTAACATGAAAATTAACTACACAGTTTTCAAGATAAGCCGTTTTCTAACAGGAAATTATAGTCAGGTGAAATTTATTTCTCGTTTCACTTATTGTTCTATCAAATTATTTGAAGTACGCCAGCCAGATAACTCTAGCTCCAATCCTCAGCTAATAGAGATCAGCAAAAACCGGGAGTCTTCGTTCAAACAACACATATGCTTCAGCACTCGCTTGGTGAGTTTCGAGATCCGGTCGTACCGTAGGAAATAGCAGCAAGTACTCCATTGATGGTGTGCATCCGGGTGTTCTGACGACTTGTTGTTTCTATCCTTTGCACATTGTTTCGATGCCGACTCAGCCGTCTTCTTCATTTGCTGCCAGTTTTGCTGTTGCGTGTACTCGTTACGTGGACTCTAACGAGACTGTCAATTATTATTGGTCTCACGCTGCTATTTATACCGATAGCCGACCCACTTTACGCTCTGTGATTCTCTTCTGTTTTTCAGAGGCGTTGGTATTTCGTGAAACGCTAATTCTCTGAGCAAGTTCCAAGTCTGATGGATGCTATGGGCGACGAGTTTTGAATAAATTTAGTGACGAACCCCAAGCGTTATTTAAACTGAAACTGCCGTATCTATTTGTTAAATTTCCTGACATCTTTATTTCGATAAACTCCTTACTTATGCCGTCCCAGAAACTAGGCGGTTGCAGCAAGATACTGGTCTCATCACAATTCATTTCATGATTATATCCGAGGCATTGCTCCGCGACAGATAATTTACTCGGTCGTTACTTGGGCGTGACTCATCTGTTCTGACAGTGACCCCCTTGTTCGGCATGCCACGTTTGCATGGAATGCGCTACATCCCCAGCTTTCGGAGACCTATGAGCCTGCGAGGTCCGTGTTCATGCCGTTTCTTGCTTGACAACTTGTCTTTACGGAACTGTCACCTCGTTTCTTATTCGATTTACTGGCGTCACTAAGTTGTTGGCTTGCCTGCTCGTGAGTGGAAGCAGCAGCGCGTATCGATAAGAGCGATCGATGATATTTCCGGGTCGTGGTCTGTCGGCAGTTCGGTCGGGACGCAGCGGCAGTGACGTCCGGACAGCCAGTACTCGCCGACCGGTGGCGACACACATGCACTCTCCGACGGAAGCAGACTGGAGCGGAACGACCGTTGGTTGGTCGTTCGGTCGGTCGTCTCATCGGACGGCATGTATTTTGTCGCCGACCGCTTATGGAAACTCTGTGTGTGTCGACTTTTGGTCTCTCCTTGTTGTTCCGCAGTGATTGGTTTCAGGATTGTCGGGGTTCTTGGTGCAAGTGTTTATGTGGAACTGTGTGTAGTTTCTATAATTTCCACTGAGCAGTTATGAATGCTGTCGGCAGACTGGAGTAGTCAGTTGGTCAGTTGCGACAGAACAGCAAGGAAGGCTCCGCAGCGTGAGGGCAGGCCGGGGTCGCTAGCGGCGTACACGCGCGGTCAGAGTTGTGTGGCACTAGCTGCGAGAGTTGCAAAGTTCGTCGCCCACCAAACCTGCATACTGGAGTTGAGTAATCAGCGAACCTGTTATGAAACCTCAACTGCTGTGACATCTCTTCTTTGACTACTGTTTGTTGCTTCCTGGGCTCTTCCCGCAAGGAGCAACGTGATGGTGTGTTGGAGTCGGCAAAATTTGGCAGCCGTCTTCCTGTATGGTGTTTAACTTTTGAAATGATTATAATTTATTAGTGAAGTGGCCGTTAACGTTCCGGTTACCTGCCCTGGTCGTTAGCATAGTTTTCTGGCAGTGTGTTTTCCTCGCTGTGTTGATGCTGTCCGGCACAGCATGTAGTTCGACAGCTTGATGTTGTTCTCCCTTTCCCTTTGAGTGGTTATTGTGCCTTGACTGTGTTTAGACGCCTGCTGCGATCCTCGTCCTCGCTGATATTTTTGGTTGTCGTCCCGTTGGTCGGGTGGAAGGTAATTGATTAAGTTGTTGGTTGGTTCTTCAGCCGTCCCTGGGTCGTGCTGCCACCAGATTATTTAGTTTTACGCTTGGCTGCCTGTCTCACCTAAACTGTTGTTAGACTTTCCATCCCATGCCGGCCCTTGGAACACTTCTGAGCACCACTGTACTGCTGTTTGTGATTGTCATTTTCTTTTGTGGCAAGTACTGTGCCAGGGCTTCAGCCGTGTATTAATTTGGTCTGTTCTATGCTCAATATATGCCCTTCAGCGGAACGTATGTGAAGTATTTTAAGATTAGGCCTTCAGATGTGTTTATTTTTTAGTTCTTGTTGAAATATTATTGGGCTTTCAGCCGAATAATTAATTTAAATTTTCCTTAATATGGCTTTTAGCCGAAATTTGTAAATGCTTGCCTTTTAAACAATATATATACACGTGTGTGTGTGCGCGTCTAAAATTATTACTAAGCAACGACGTGGAAACTGTACTATGAAAAGTTCTCATGTCAACATAAGTTATTCTTCTGATATGTTCCAGAATTCGTTACTATTGCAGCAGAACCACCCACTGTTTGTGTGAGAGGGTCTCTCTTCCTGATGTTCTTGTGCCTTTGTTCCGCAGCGGCGCGGGATCGGCAAGCCCGTATCAAAAAATGGTTCAAATGGCTCTTAGCACTATGGGACTTAACTTCTGAGGTCATCAGTCCCTTAGAACTTAGAACTACTTAAACCTAACTAACCTAAGGACATCACACACATCCATGCCCGAGGCAGGATTCGAACCTGCGACCGTAGCGGTCGCGCAGCTCCAGACTGTAGCGCCTAGAACCGCTCGGCCACTCCGACCGGCTAGCCGGTATCTCCATGAAGGAATATGTGTACCACAAGTGTTGCGTGTAGTCATATAAAAATAAGCAGAAGTTTTCTGGGTGTTTGCGGATCCGTTAATTGAGGTAGGACTTGGGTACCAGCCGATATCCACTTAGTGGGATGTGGGAAACCGCCCAACAACCACATCCAGGCTGGACGCCACACAGACCCTCGATATCAATCTGCCGAGGGGATTCAATGCGCGTGTGGCTCATCTCCCCACCCCAGAAACGCGCTTCTAATATGCGCGGCTGTGTGAGTGGGTTTGCTCTGTCAGAGCATCAGTGATTGAAAGTAACAACAGAAAACAACTGTAGCTCCTTTATAGCTTGCACTGAGCTATAACCATTTATTTCAGTTATAAAACCAGTTTCTGGACTATTTTTCACCTGTAGCATGCTGGAAATTCGTGACAGTAATTTGTTTAATAACAGTTTTATCTGCCCCTGATCCCAACACAATACTATGTCAATTGAAATGAAATTGTTCTCAAATAAAATATCCGTATTACCTCTTTACAACAATACAAAAAGAGACTTTCAAAATAGACTGGAAAAGTAACAAAAATGACATATTACAGAATACTCGAACAATACTGCTTGGCACCGTCAAGAATAGTAAACACAAACCGGTAAAGCTGGTTTTAATCGCAGTTATAACACACAGCCGCTTTAGTGAGGCGGTGGATATTGTTCGGATTCTGCTCGGGGAAGCCGCTCTACAAAGCAAACGAACAGCTTTCAAGAACATAAACTCTACTAACTGACTTTTACTGAGGACAGTGTCATATGTACAGGGTGTACATAAAGTCCGGAAACACTTTCAATTATTTATTGCACGAGAACTAAACATTGTACAAATGTCATACGCATTGCATTTTGAAGAGAAACTCTGAAAGTTTTTTTACAAAAATTCGATATGCGAACCATGAGTGACCCAGGAGACGTCAGTATGGTAATCGAATTCTTGCTATACCCGTCCCAAAATGGCTGGCAGTCGCTTCCCATATTCTCTCCCGGAGCTCTGCTACATCACGTAGTAGAGGTGGTACATACACCAGATATTTAATGTGTCCCCACAGAAAAAAGTCACGTGAAGTGAGATCTGGTGATCAGGAAGGCCACTTCATGAAACAGCTGTCCCCTTTTATAGCACGGCCTATCCATCGATCCAGCGGCTCCGTGTTCAGGTACCCACGAACTCCACGATGAAAATGGGGTGGACCCCATCCTGCTGAAAGATGAACGGAGAGTCCGATTGCATTTGAGGCAACAGTCATTGCTCCAACATTTCCAAGTAGGAATATCCAGTGACAGTGCTCTTGACGAAGAAGAATGGCCCGTGCAGTTTTCGACGTGACAAGGCACAAAAAACATTTACCTTTGGAGAATCACGCTCAAATTCAACGCATTCGTGTGGATGCTTTGTAACCCGATTCGACAATTATGCCTGTTCACTTTCCCATTGGTGTAAAAAGTGGCTTCGTCGTTCAAAATTAAACGATCAAGAATTACATCCCCAGCCTCATTCAGTTGTTGCAGCTGCGAACCAAATTCAAAACGTTTATATTTGTCGTCGTCATTGAGCTTCTGCACTAGCTCCAATTTGAATGGTTTCATAGACTGCTTCTGTCGCAGGACTTTCCACACCGTCATTGGAGCCATTTCGAGTTCACGGGATGCACGACGCACCGATTTCTTTTGACTCCTTATGAATGTCTCTTGCACACGCTCCACATTCACTTCACTCACACTGGGATGTCCGCTTCTCTTTGCTGGGCACAAGCAACCTGCTGTAACGAATTTGTTGTGCCAATGGTAAATGGCCTTCCTTGTTGGTGGCTTCTTACCGTACTTGGTTCTAAATATCCGTCCAATAGCTGTAGCACACTTGTTTTTGTCGAACTCCAACACGCAGAAAGCTTGCTCCACACCTGAGCTCGCCTTGTTTGCGACTAGCGCTGACTATTGGTAAATTGCCAAACTACGTTGTGGCGGTATACATGAAAGAAACTTTCAGAGTTTTCTCTTCAAAATGACATACATATGATATCTGTTCAGTGTTTGGTTCTTGAGCAATAAATAATTGAAAGTGTTTCCGAACTTTATGTACACGTCGTATGCATCAGTATTCATCTTGGAGTAAGCTACGGGACAGCTAGTCGACTTGACGCTGCTCGGTATACTCAAGTTGTAAACTTTTGATTCTAATAGTGAGTCAACTATATTCTGGTGGTGTACTCTGTTTTCAACCGGTCTATTGTTTGTTGAACACATCAAAGGTAATTTGCGGACCTTTTGCATAACGGAAAGAGATTAGTCTTCTCGACCGCCCACCGTCTGCTCCACACCACGATCCCATCTGGAATGTGAGTGCGGAAACGAAGCACAGGATGCGGAAAACAAGGCTGATTGCGCCAAACGACCGATATGATTTGGCAAAGTAGCGTGCCTGTCTGGTCGGAGATAGCCGAGAATGAACTTTGATCCAAATTCTCGAAAATTTTTTGGTTTCGTTGTCATTTTGTGATCTGAGTGACGTGTACTTTAAGTTAACGTACGGCACGTCTGTTCAGTCCTATAAAGTCGTTCTGATGTTTTATTACTTTTAGCCCTTATCGATTGCATTGGACAACATCAAGACCCCTGTCGTGCAGCTCGAGTTGTGGCTTCGTGAGGAGGTCTCGTTTCCATTATTTGCTTTTGTGAGATGACCATTTTTAGTTTCAAAAAAATGGTTCAAATGGCTCTGAGCACTATGGGACTTAACTACTGAGGTCATCACTCCCCTAGAACTTAGAACTACTTAAACCTAACTAACCTAAGGACATCACACACATCCATGCCCGAGGCAGGATTCGAACCTGCGATCGTAGCGGTCACGCGGTTCCAAACTGACGCGCTTAGAACCGCACGGCCACACCGGCCGGCTATTTTTAGTTTCTCAAGACGTTGTAAGTCAAGGCAGCGTCTCTGACTTCTACTTCTATACTAGGCCACACTAAACCATCTGCGTCTGCCCACTGTATTACTTTATTCGGAGGCTCTCGGCGATCTTAATGGTGTAAGAAAACCGCATATCCGAGTCGTTTACTTCGATACATGAAAGATTTTCTGTTCCAAAACACAGAACGCGCACTCAGTTGTTCGGAGTACGAATCTGTAACAGCTCTTAGGGACCTATAGTCGGAAGATCATACGAAAAACTAAGATCTTCTTCTTTACAGCACGACTGAAGTATATTAATTGTCCATAACGGCGCAAGGATATTGGCCGTAGTCGGCACGATACAAAACACGAAAGGAGACGTTTATCACTCAAAAATAAGCTGAGAAGCTTATCTCAACAGTGTACTGTGCTAGGGCGGGTATAATAGGTACTAAACTTTCTTGAGACTGAGATCTTATGTCTACGATTCAGTGTGGTTTCAGAAAGCGTCGCTCGTGCGAAACTCAGGTTGCCCTTTTCTCACATGATATACTGCGAAATATGGATGTAGGGCAACAGGCTGATTCCATATTTCTAGGTTTCAGGAAAGCTTTTGATAAGGTGTCCCACTGCAGACCCTTGAGGAATGTACGAGCATGTGGAGTAAGTTCACAGATATATGAATGGCTCGAAGACTTCTTAAATAATAGAACCCAGTATGTTGTCCTCGACGGCGAAACAAGGGTATCGCCAGGAGTGCCACAGGGAAGTGTGATAGGACCGCTGTTGTACTCTGTATGCATAAATGATTTGGTGGACAAGGTGGGGACCAGTCTGTGGTTGTTTGCTGATGATGCCGTGGTGTGCGGTAAGATGTCAAAGTTGAGTGACTATAGGAAGATACAAGACTAACTAGAAAAAATGTCTAGTTAGTATGATGAATGGCAGCTGGCCCTAAATGTGAAATAATGTGAGTTAATGTGGATTAGCAGGAAGATCAAACCTGCAGCTTTTGGATACGGTATTACTAGAGCACTGCTTGACACAGTCAAGTCGTGTAAATATCTGGGCGTAACGTTGCAAAGCGATATGAAATGGATGAAGTATGTGAGAACTGTGGTAGGGAAGGCGAATGGTCGACTTCGGTTTATTGTGAGAATTTAGGGAAACTGTGGTTCACATGTGAAAGCGGCTGCATATAAGACACTGGTGCGACCTTTTCTTGAGTATTGCTTGAGTGTTTGAGATCCATAGCAGGTCGAATTGTAACAATTCAGAGGCGGGCTGCTAGACTTGTCACCGGTGGGTTCGAACATTGTGTAAGTGTTACGGAGATGCTTCGGGAACTCAAATGGGAATCCCTGGAGGGAAGGCGACGTTCTTTTCGAAGAACATTATTGAGAAAATTTAGAGAACCGGAATTTGAGGCTGACTGCTGAACGATTCTACTGCCACTAACATACATTGCGCTTAAGACCGCGGAGATAAGATACGAGAAATTAGGGCTCATACGGAGGCATACAGACAGTAGTTTCTCCCCCGATCTATTTGCGAGTGCAACAGGAGAGAAAATGACTAGCAGTGGTACATGGTATTCTCCGCCACGCACCGTACGATGGCTTGCGGAGTATCTATGTGAAGATGAAGATGGGTATACCATTCCAGGCAGCATGAGCTTAACATAGTATTATGCGTGAAGGAAGAGCAAATGTAAGGGACAGTCAAATAAAAACAAGACAGACGGAAAAAGGAAGTAAACTGTTTCTTATTTCAAAAGTTATCGCATAACTGTTGATACATTTATCCTACTGGCAATACCTTCACGGCAAAATGTTTGCGGTTGCTTACAGAGCCATGATTGTGCCCAGGCGTGCATATCTACGAGCCAAACAAACCTTTTGTGAATGCGTGCAGCTCTTTGTACGAGGACTTGCTGCTTTGTTCGGCCTCAGCCATTTCTTTATTTTCCTTATATTAGCACAGAGAGACCATTTCTCGTCGCCAATTACGATACAGGATAGGAATGGCTGCTATTATTCACGAACCAATTGATGACGGGCAAGCAGATATGCACATATGGCCACCCCCTGACTTTTGTGATTTTGGTTTAGAACGTGTGGTACTTGTATACCTATTTTTAACCACATTGTATGCAGATGTCGCACGATGGTGAAATGATCACAGTTCATCCCATTTGCCAATTCGCGAGTACGCTGACGTGGATCGTTGTGGATTAAACCGTTTAAGGGAAGGTTTACTATCTTTCGATTGAAAAATTTGATTTTTTTAATTGCATTTTTGGATCCATAAAAGTGTTTAGAATCCACCCTGAAAGGTTTTTTCCGAATACGGAACGGAAATGTTTGTCATTCGCGGTTGAACAAAAAAATGCACCTGCCTGAAATCGGCCTTTATAACGCACCAGTTTTTTTCTTTCGGAGGACGAGTTATTGTTCCGGTGTTTGGGAGGAAACACACAAAATTCAAATGAAAGTGTGTTTGGAAGTTTGCCCCCAAGCATTTGCATTCTGTTGCGAGGACTGTGGAGATTGCGACTCTCCTGACAGTGAGCAGCTTCAATGAAGGGTATTCAGCAATTCTGAAGACCATGACAACGATGGACGTCACCCTGGGACTCTATTAAACGCAGTTCGCCAAGCATTTGGACGACCACCGGATTCAAGCGGCGAAAACCGCTTGTCACCGGCCGTACGAACGGCTCTGGAGCAGCGCAGGATGGCCCAGACTGAGCAGAACGCCCTCTATGACGAAGAGGAAGGACTAGTTTATGGACCCAGAATAGCAGATTGAACGTACGTTGCATAATATTGCATTTATATGTAGTCAAAACTTCAAACGCGTTTTTCTCGAAATGACGTTTTTTTTATCTCACGGTATCTTCAAATCTACTGAACCGATTGGCATGGTTCTTTGTTTCCGACGAAGCTAACTAAATTGTCTAGGAGTTGTGCCACTTTTATTCCGATCCATCAACTATTAATATTTTTACTTGGCCGACGAAGTCGAAAAATCTATGAAAAAACTCTATTTTTTTCAAATGGCCGCGATTTTGTTTCCTATTGTCCAAATAACCCAAGCGAGGTACAACTCCTATAGAATCTTATGTATTTCGCTAACGTCAACTCAATTTCGATTTCAGACGGGTCGGCTGACGTGTGACATACCGTGCTTAGAGGTCTACATCGAAATTTTGTTTCGTTCCGACGGCAGTTCCGCCTTTGCTGTTCAACATTTCCGGTCGAAAAAATTCCAGTTTGTAGAGGAAATATCAATAAACAGTTTGAGCAAGTTTGACATCGATATCTATAACATATTCCGAGAAAAAAAATTCTCAAATAACATGCTTTTTCGGGCCAAAGATAGTAAACCTCCCCTTAAACTTTCTTAATTAAACTCAGGAGGTCTTCCTGGAAGTTGAGATTCACTAAAAACAAAACTGTCCTCTTTAAAACGAGTAAACCATTTTCTTGCCGTACTCTGTGCAGTCGCTAAATATCCTTCAATTGAAGTTAAACACAAGAATATTTCGAAGAAATTCCGATTGCTCCACTTCGCACTCCATCTTCCAGAGTCCACAGCTCCACACACTATCATCAAATGACTAAATGACAATATGTATTCTGAAATAACAACAGTGAACTACAAATAAAACATGACAATAGATAAATAAACCCATAGCGACCGGATTACGAACATCCAAAGGAAAAACGATACGAACTTATGCACCAACCTAATAGTAGAGTTCTTTTGAAAAAATGTTGTTTTTGTTTGTGCTAATATGCTTATTACGTTCTCCTTGATTCGCCGTCCAAGTGTCAGTAGAATTGCTTCACTTTCTCTACCGTCGTCGTCTTGAATTTTGTTGTTACATTTATCGCTAACACGTTTCTTACAATTCCTCAATACAGGCGTGTTTTATGATTTGATCTCAGTTTTCTGTGTTCAGCAGTCTGTCATTCCATTCAACATGTGCTATAAATCCAACAATCTCATCAGTGAATCTGATATAAGGGGTGAACAGCAGAAGAGGAAGATTGTGTCCTGGTTTGAGCCATGTTTAATCTAGTCACTTCTCTCTTGGCATTTCATCTCTGTGTTCCCTCTGATTCACACATTGTATATTACTCTTCTTTACTTGAGCATATATCTAATCGTCAGCATAAAACAATAATTCATAAACAGACTGACGTCAGATATAGAGCACTATAATAGCGCACCTCCGGCAATGGACCGGGAAACGATGAATTACCCCTTCTCTCAGTCAAGTGGAATTACGATTTGTTCCTCCAGCGGCCTACTATAAACCTATTTGAGAGCGAATACATCCTTTGCTTAATAGAATCGTATAGGTGTCTCATCAAATACGCAGTATATTGTCATATGTCTCATCAGATGTCTTTCTTCCGTTAGGCGATTTTGGTTGATTTTTCTGTTCAGTGATCACTTTTCTCAATATCTGCCGTTCCGGCAGTCGTTCTGTGATTGAAAGGAAGAAACTTGTAGTAATTTCGTGCTCCGGAGACAGAAATCTGTGTATGTGGTCGCAAAGTTAGGAGTGGAGTTATACAATAGACTGATGATTTTGTGTATGACATGATTTGATGCACTGGTACAGGTACTGTATGCTGTTTGGATCACGACAGTGCTTGGGAAAGTAATGAATGCAACTGCTACAAGAAGAGGGCTTCCAGGAAACATCCCGCTTGTTGTTGATCGTTATTTGTGTTGATGTATCCCTCTTCATCCTAGACCATCCAATGTACACAGGAAACTTCAGCCTCTGGAGAACGAACGCAGCAATGCAGCTCAAATATAGTAAGGATATCACTAGGCACTATCTTGTCGATGAGAACATGACCCACCTAGAATGATTTTTCCATGGCAACAAACACGTGGCAGCCAAAGCTAGAAACTCTGCAACGCGTTTATGGACGAATTTGTTCGACGGATGATCGAAACAAAATGTCAGCAAGTAGACCTAGTGCAGGCCATATGTTTCTGACGCGAAAATTTGTTGGCTCAAGAACATACGAAAGTAAACTATGTTCAAAAATAAGAGCAAGGACAGGACTATACTTGGCGAGAGGGTTCTGTGCTGTAGGAACCTGGGAGAACATTTAGTATACAGAATGCTCTTCTGTTGGAGTATTGGAGGAGTCAAGTTTCCTCACTAGTTGTTGCTGTTTAGAAACGGAAGCTTTGTTAATGCTTACCACAGCTGCCTCGTCCGTAGCAACACTGACGGCGTCGCGAGTTACTTCCAGTCATGCGAGTTTCGCCGCAGAGACCAGAAGATACGGGGGATGTGGGTCAGGTGTTCGCCGTAGCAGCACCGGCCGCTCGAGGTCTCGCCACTGTCTGCCCTACCAACCAGTGGTAGTCCTCTCTTTTTCTTACGTCTCGTTCTGCTGCAGTCGAGAACTTATAACCCCTCTAACTTTTGGCCCGAACCTGCGCTCGGATAAACGTGACACATTTATTTCACACGTTTCTATATATATATATATATATATATATATATATATATATATATATATATATATATATATATATTACAGGCATCTGTAGCGAATTTCGCCCCGTAGATTCATCTGATCCCTAAGGAAACTTGCAATTTCGCTTGGGCAAGAGCTATGAAAAACGTCGTGGACAACGAGTTGCTCGACTTTTTAGATGTGAATATGGAACAAACACTTTTTACATTTGTAATTGGGTACGTATTTCATCTCATTTCTTCACGTTCCGTCACATTCTTTCCTTTTCAAATTTGTTTTAAGTATT
Source organism: Schistocerca piceifrons (assembly GCF_021461385.2). NCBI lineage: Eukaryota > Metazoa > Arthropoda > Insecta > Orthoptera > Acrididae > Schistocerca > Schistocerca piceifrons. The sequence continues at coordinate 427,144,484 of NC_060142.1, forward strand.
TCTGTGGCATTCACCAACGTGACACTATCTTTCTGCTGGTCCCGGCGGAGGTTCGAGTCCTCCATCGGGCATGGGTGTGTGTGTTTCTTCTTAGGATAATTTAGATTAAGTAGTGTGTAAGCTTAGGGACTGATGACCTTAGCAGTTAAGTCCCATAAGATTTCACACACATTTGAACATTGAACACTATCTTTGTCATCTAAACTAGCTAAGAAAGCCGATGAATTGCTGCAGTATTTTTTCTCGCGAATTTGTTGTCGGACTGAACAGTAAAAATAGGAGACTAATGGTCCTTCTTGCTTTTTCGAGTATTCGAAGTCAAGTAAATTAAGGAAACAAATACCAACAGATCATATTCGAACATTTTCACGTCTCAAACGTTCTCTACCATTAGGAGTAGTAGGGGTATCTTACTCACATAGTAATTTTATACAAATAACAAATCACGTATGTATAAAATTTTGTTGAACCTTCTCCAGGCGTTCCTCAATCATGTTTCTGTGGCACCTCTTTTTCAACCCCGCCCCCGTTCTTCCGAGAAGCAGACGCTGCTTAGACCCCACAATCTTTCTTTCCAGATAGTAAGTGATGTGTATACAACGTTTGACTGAAATCGATACGTTGGATTAACGGGAGATGTGAAACATATATACGTACATAAACACGTACAATGATTTTTATAAATATATAGATATAAAAAGCATCTCTAATGTTCCCAATATTAACCACTCTGGGAGAATTTTACTTTCCGAGCAAACCACCAATAACTGTTTTCCTCAGCTTGTCACTAAAGGTATTGTCATGCCGTTTATACTTATTTGCACAGGTTCAGTGCGAACTTTTAACGTCAGCGTTAATGTCTGAACACCTGGTATGCTATATTTCCGTAACACATTCATGGCCATCTTTCATAATTGTACACACTCCATGTTTTAACTTAATAGCAGTAATCATCCTTATACCCAGATCACTTTATTAATTTAACGCCTTTAGAATAAAGGCCATAGGAATTAATTATCCTAAAACCTCAAGCCTCATTGTGCACAGTAAACATAATATATGGCGCCCAATGTGGAGTTAGATGTAACATCTGTATTACGTTTATCCTTAGTGAGACATTTTCGTAATACTGAATTGTTAAACATGTTGCTGTTACTAAATCTGCAACGGCAAGAAAGATAGCAAATAACGAAATTTTATTTATTGTGCGATTGTAGCACAGAGGTAAGAACACATGATTAAATTTGTAGGTGATTTGGGGATGCAACAGGTGCAAAATTTCAGAAAGCTGCCACCGCCTGCACCAATATTGGCTAAATCCCGGCTTGACACGGACTCGAACTGAGTTTGAATGAATTTAGTGCCATCCGTGTTGAAAACTATTCTTAGGCGAAAACAACAGCATGTACAAACTTTAAAAAATACATGACATTGTGCTGTTTATAATAATATTTATTTGCAATCGGTATCAGTTTTAAACTATCTTCATGGACGCTACGTAACACCCAAAAAATAGGCCAACTGTCAAAATGAAAATAAAATGTGAAATCCACATGCTCACGAAAAATATTAAAGGTGTGTCATCTGTAACACATGTCTTGAGACAAAATTAACGAGATAAACATGGACATCAAAAGACATTACATTTATTACCAACAGAGCGTCAATGACCATAGGAGTCAAAGGAGAAGAACGTACCAAATCTAAAGATGTTGTCATTAAAGGATTATGTAATTATCGAATCGCATTGTCTAACTATATACAGTTCTAAATGTAATTAATATTTCACAATGATAAGAACGAAATAAAATATAAAACTACAAATACATAAGATTTAAAGAACTTAAAATCACAAAATAATTGTCAACCTTTAAGTAAAAGTGATTACATAAATGTAAGTGGATCACGGGAATAGTAAGAAATTGCCTAACTTTTGCTTCGATTGGAAAAAATACAAAATAAATCCTCACCAGGTTTTTGTTAGATGATATTATCAGATTAATGGCTTTTTTATTTATCCATACAATTTTAGGTGTATTTCATGCACATGCTCTATATTTATTTATTTTTTCAAGCGATTCAAAAAGTATTCAAGTTTCCTACTATTTTCATAGTACTCTCAAATTTGTGTAATCAAGTTAATTTGTATTTAACATGTGCTTGCGCTTACTCAAAGGTTGAAACCATTTTGTATTTTCATGATTATTAAATCTGATACGTCAGTAATTTTACATTTTATTTCATTCTCGTAATTGTGGAATATTAATTGCAATTTGAACTGTACATAGCAAGACAAAAAAATGTGTGTGAAATCTTATGGGACTTAACTGCTAAGGTCATCAGTCCCTAAGCTCACACACTACTTAACCTAAATTATCCTAAGGACAAACTCACACACCCATGCCCGAGGGAGGACTCGAACCTCCGCCGGGACCAGCCGCACAGTCCATGACTGCAGCGCCTGAGACCACTCGGCTAATCCCGCGCGGCCGTAGCAAGACAGTGTGATTCGTTAATTACATAATCGCTTAATGACAATATCCTTGGATTTGGCAAGTTATTCTTCATTGACTCTTATGGTCTTTGACTTGTTTTGCTGTCAGATTACGCACCGCTTGTTGTTACTTTTCCACTCAGTCCTCCCTTCAATTTCGTGTTTGGCCACATTTGGTAACACTGTTTTATCAAATGTCTTTTGATCATAGCGGCAGTGCTTGTATTTCTCGTTACCATTATCACAATACATGTATGACATATGACACATCTGTAATATTTTTCGTAAGTATTTGGTTGTTTCTACTTCATCTGTCGATTTCATGTTTTATTTTCATTATCATATATGGTCTACATTCGTACCGTTGCACACAAATATTATTATATACAACACAATGTCAAGCATTGTTTTGCAACATATCGTGTCGCTTCAACGCATTATTATTATTATTATTAGTAGTAGTAGTAGTAGTAGTAGTAGTAGTAGTAGTAGTAGTAGTAGCGAATACCCTGTTCAAGAATCACAAGAGGAGGAGGTATATTTGGAAAAGGCCGGGAGATACGGGAAGATTTCAGTTAGATTACATCATGGTCAGACAGAGATTCCGAAATCAGATACTGGATTGTAAGGTGTACCCAGGAGCAGATATAGACACAGACGACAATAATGTAGTGATGAAGAGTAGGCTGAATTTAAAAGATTAGTCAGGAAGAATAAATACTCAAAGAAGTGGGATACTGTAGTACTAAGGAATGACGAGATACGCTTGAAGTGCTCTAAGGCTATAGATACAGCAATAAGAAATAGTTCAGTAGGCAGTACATTTGAAGAGGAAAGGACATCTCTAAATAGGGCCATAACAGAAGTTGGAAAGGAAAACATAGAGACAAAGAAGGTAACTGCGAAGAAACCATGGGTAACAGAAGAAATAATTCAACTGATCGATGAAAGGAAGGAAATACAAAAATGTTCCGGGCAAATCAGGAATACAGAAATACACGTCGCTGAGGAATGAAATAAACAGGAAGTGCAGGGAAACCACGACGAAATGGCTGCAGGAAAAATGTGAAGACATCGAAAAAGAAATGACTGTCGGAAGGACAGACTCAGCACACAGGAAAGTCAAAACAGCCTTCGGTGACATTACAAGCAGGGATGATAAAATTAAGAGTGCAACGGAAATTCCGCTGTTAAATGCAGAGGAGAGAGCGGATAGGTGGAAAGAATGCATTGAAAGACCCTATGAGGAGGAAGGTTTGTCTGATGTGATAGAAGAAGAAACAGGAGTCGATTTAGAAGAGATAGGGAATCCTGTATTAGAATCAGAATTTAAAAGAGCCTTGGAGGACTAAAGATCAAATATGGCAGAAGGGGTTGATAACATTCCATCAGAATTTCTAAAACCATTGGGGGAAGTGGCAACAAAACGACTATTCACGTTGGTGTGTTAATGTATGAGTCTGGCGACGTACCATCTGAGTTTCGGAAAAACTTCATCCACACAACTCGTAAGATGGCAAGAGCTGACAAGTGCGAGAATTATCGCACAATCAGCTTAACAGCTCATTCATCCAAGTTGCTGGCAAGAATAATATACAGAATAATATACAATCTGTAGAAGAAAATTGAGGTTGCGATAGATGACGATCAGTTTGGCTTTAGGAAAGGTAAAGGCACGAGAGAGGCAATTCTGACGTTGCGGTTAATACTGGAAACAAGACTAAAGAAAAATCAAGAAATGTTCATAGGATTTGTCGACCTGGAAAAAGCGTTCGACAATGTAAAATGGTGCAAGATATTCGAACTTCTGAGAAAAATGGGGGTAAGCTGAAGGGAGAGACGGGTCATGTACAATATGTAAAACAGCCAAGAGTGGACGACCAAGAACGAAGTGCTCCTATTAAAAAGGGTGTAAGACAAGGTTGTAGCCTTTCGCCCGTACTGTTCAATCTGTACATCGAGGAAGCAATGATGGAAATAAAAGAAAGGTTCAGGAGTGGAATTAAAATTCAAGGTGAAAGGATATCAATGACACGATTCGCTGATGACATTGCTATCCTGAGTGAAAGTGATGAAGAATTACTTGATTTGCCGAACAGAATGAACAATCTAATGAGTACACAGTATTGAATGAGAATAAATCGACGAAAGACGAAGGTAATGAGATGTAGTAGAAATGAGAACAGCGAGAAACTTAACATCAGGGTTGATGAGGTTAAGGAATTCTGCTACCTAGGCAGTAAAATAACCAATGACGGAGGGAGCAAGGAGGACATCAAAAGCAGACTAGCTATGGCAAAAAAGGCATTCCTGGCCAAGTGATGTCTACTAATATCAAATATCGGCCTTAATTTGAGGAAGAAATTTCCAAGAATGTACATCTGGAGTACAACAAAGTATGGTAGTGAAACATGGACAGTGGGAAAACCGGAACAGATGAGAATCGAATCATTTGAGATTGGTGCTACAGACAAATGTTGAAAATTAGGTGGACTGATAAGGTACGGAATGAGGAGGTTCTACGCAGAATCGGAGAGGAAAGGAATATGTGAAAAAGACTGATAAGAAGAAGAGGCAGGATGATAAGACATCTGTTAAGACATGAGGGAATGAGTTCGGTGGTACTAGAGGGAGCTGTAGAGGGCAAAAAATGTAGAGGAAGACAGAGATTGGAATACACCCATCAAATAATTGAAGACGTAGGTTGCAAGTGCTACTCCGTGATGAAGAGGTGGCGGGCCGCATCAAACCAGTCAGAAGACAAAAAAACTAGTAGAAGTAGCAGTAGCAGTGCCTGGAGAGCAGTGGGGTCCACTCTCCCGACAACCCATGACTAGATATTTTCAACGGGTGAGAAAAGTGGAGAACGTGTTGACTATGGCAACAGTTAAACGCCCACTATACGAGATAGTTCAAAAATCAGTGGCAAAATGCCAGTTATCTCGTTGAACGATATCGTTAAGGAGACCTTGAAGCTAGGCGAAAGCCACCGGCCTCAGTAAGTAAGACTTGCAACTTTCGCTGTCGAAATTACCGACTGTAGCTGTCAGGGATGTTGACTACTCAATGGTGCCCTACCATTACGCCAGGTAATGGGTCGGTGAGACGATGACGAATGTGATCTTGCAACGTTCTCTCCCCTTAGAGTCTCCACACTCAGATACGTCCACAGTGATACTGTGCGTATAACAGAGACTTGTCCGACAAGGTGACGTCGTGCCATTCTTCTCTCCAGATTTTCGCTGTGCGCACCACTGCCGGTGCGGCCTTCTGCTGCCTCGTCAATGGTCCCTCAACTGACAGTCTGTGGTGCTCTAGGCGCCTTCATACTGTCCATGTTCATACTTATATTGCGGCAAACGAACTCATTTCCTGACTCGACTTTCGTGACGCGGCAGTACTATTGCAAGGCGCCACTGGGCTGAGGGTATAGTCAGTTTGTTTTACCACTGACTTGCACTCAAGGAGCAAGACCCTCACTACGGTCCAGGTGTGTGTACAGAAATGGTATGCACAGAAACAGACGGAAAGCTTTGGCCTTAACACATGGAATGTACTTCTGTACCTTGATTGAAAATTAATAATTACTAGATAGTGATGGGGACTATCAGCTACTGTAATGAAACAATGGTTTCAAATGACGTACATTTATTGCTTATGAACTACATTATTGTTTGGAACAGACAAAGGTCAAATGCTCATCATGGGAGAATGAGTGCATGTACACATACGACGGTGTGATAATTGTGGATCTTCAGTGCGAAACGACTGGAAAAGTAATCATAAAATAGATCGAGCGAACAAGAAATCGTGTTAACTGACTGCTAATAGCGAAATGTTGGTGACAACTGCATCGGAAGATTTGTGTTTAAAGAGAAATAGAACTCCAAAGAGTAAAATCATGGCCAAAAGCTCATCCCAAAGTGAATGACTGATTAATATGAACCACCTATCATTCCGTATGAACTTGGTACGCCGTTGCTGCCACATATGCATCATTTGCGGGAGACGAGGAGCAGTGAACTCGCAGGCGAGGACCGACGCTGATACGGCGCGGCCCTTTTGCTCGTGAATCCTGTTCCTCTCGCGGCGAAGAAGCCTGTTCTCTACGCCTCTCAACGACCAAGTGGCCTCTGCTCCTTTCGACGAGGAAGTCATTCTACTAAGGCTCACGGCGAAGAAGCGTATTTACTATGGCTTCCTGGGAAAGAAGCATGTTTACTATGGCTCCCGGGGAAGAAGCTTGTTTACTATGGCTCCCGGGGAAGAAGCGTGTTTACTATGGCTCCCGGCGAAGAAATGTTCTGATACTCTGCTCTCCCGCCCCTTTGCAGCGTGAGCCCGCCAAAACTACCATTTGGGCCAATCTCAAACTGCAAACTTTATTTCACATTTCGAAACCTCCTGAAAATTTAGTTCGGGAAGATTCAAAACGTCGACGTAGATTAGATTAAATTAGATTAGATTCAGTTTTCGTTCCATAGACACAAAAAATGAGATGATTGTCATGGGTGTGGAGCATGTCAGAAAGTATGACATAAAAAACATAAAAAATTTGAATATAATACTTACTACCCTGGTCGCCTGTAAGGAGATTGCCAAAATAGGTGACTGCATTACAGTAAACTGAAACTGCTAATACTTACAAAATTAATATGCTGTCAGAATGAAACATTGTTATGCACTTTTAATAAATTTATCATACACAGTATATCTAATCTTGACTGTTGCGACCAAGTGCTGTCAAAACTCAAATCTAACCGACATTTTTGATTAAGCTGATCTAATAGTCCCTGTTGATATTCATCTGTAGAGTAGAAAGAGTTGCCTATAAAAAGTCTTTCAAACTCTATTTAAACCGTGTTTTACTTTAAACCAAATTTTTAATGGTTGTTGGAAATTTATTGAAAATGTGTGTTCCTGAATACTGGACCTGTTTTTGGACTAAGGTGAGTGACTTTAGGTCTTTATGTAGATTGTTCTTATTCCTGGTACTGATATTATGTATTGAGCTATTGGTTGGATATAGAGATATACCACTTGCAATAGATTGCATTAAGAAATAAATATACCGAGAAGGAGTGGTTAGAATACGAAGTTCCTTGAAGAGGTTTCTACGTGATGTTCTTGAATTTACACCACACACTTTTGCACTCTACAAACTTTTGCTCGGTTTGATGAGTTACCCCAGAATATGATCCGGTACGACATAATAGAATGAACGGAAGCAAAGTATGCAAGTTTTTTTTTTTATATTTGCATCTCGTACATCTGACATCATTCTCACTGCAAATACAGACTTGTTTAGGCGCTTAAGCAATGTCATCTTCTCCTTCCAGAAACTTGCGACTGCGGCCCTGAGGCATATCGCCGTTCCCAAAGATTCCGAGTTCCGACCTATCCAATGCTGATCCGCGAAAAACTTTCCGTGTCTTTATATGCTCAGTGTTTAAGCTCAAGGTGTCTCCGGCTCGTCCGCAGTACCCAAAAGACTCGTCTGTGGAGCCGCCCCGTGATTACTGCTCAGCACTGAGATGTCGTCGTGTATGAGTGGTCTGTCCTTCAGAGAAACCCCCGTATTCATATTCGCCAACTGGTGAGCACAGGGCGAGTTCGTGAACTCAACAAGCAAGTGCACACTTCCCCAGGCACTGCCAATTTTCGTCAAAGATGAACGCTGCCCTCTGCGACAACAACGGGCGGCCGCTCACATGACTCAGTTGGCCGGCGCTACACCTCCCCTCCCCCCCCCCCCCCCCCCAGCCAAACACCACCCAGTGCACGCCCAGTTAGCTTCATCCGCTGAAGGCAGGTCAAGGCGAGCAGAAATCGTAAGGGACATATTTTCTCTCCCTGTTAAGTATCGCTATGAATTCAAGATTCACTTTAAAATTAAGAAAAATGAAAGGAAATCCTTTACAGTCATCAGCCATTCCCACGGACAATATCGCTCCTTGGCATATACATTGAAATTTATTGGTTAATCAGACCTGTTATATCTATAGATTAATTGTACTCAGTGAAAAACGAATGAAACACGGGGATGGCTAAAGCCTGAAGCGTTTCAGTGCCCTGCACGGCCGAGCGATCAACGGTTGTCGACTCGGGCGCTGTTGAGGTCCTGCCGACGTTGAGCATGGTACCTCCTGAACACATTGACAAACGCAAGCAGCAATATCCCCTAACGCCGAATGATAAACCGCAGTCTTGATATGCCGCTGTCGAATTTCAACGTTTCTCCTTCCTACAGCAGGCATAACACAATTTTCAAAATTCACTTTGTGAATGAGAAATCCATTGCATAATCCTTCCTTACATACAGCGCGTAGATACTCTTACGTTTACCTATTTTGTGTGGTTGCGCTATAATGCTAATCATTTGCATGTTCAAGTACACTTCACGTAATTTTATGTTTGTTGCAACTGCTATTAAGGAGATTCAGATTTAACGGCCAACAGTGAACTTCAGCTACTTGTCCGTCATTTTTAGTTTCAGTGCCAGTGTGGGAATGAACCATTTAATAGTTGATTTTTATTCGTTTACTTACTTTATTAGGACAAAAACATCTTATGAGTTTTTATGTCATCGATTGGGAAAATTTTGCATTCAAATTAATTGATCGCTTCTCTCATTGCTCTCCTTGTGCACATTTTGGGTTTGTTTAGCTTTTGTTTGTTAGTAACGCTTTGTCTTCGCTTAAATCTAAGATAAATTTCTCTTTGCTTTCGTGGTAACTTTTCAGCAAAGCTATTGACTCGTGGTGGATACTTCCATTCACACAACATGGTCCTAAATTAATGTTTCTAAGGCGTATTTTACAATGGTTTTTAATTTCACGCGTTGATGGTCCAAATTTTCGTTTCCAGAGCTGAATGCAAGATACTGATTGCTCAGACGCTCTGGAATATCTGTCGTGTCACATTTTCTGAACAAAAATATTCTTCTGTCTTCCTTAACATTACCTCCGACATTTATATTCATTGAAGCTATAACTGTCTTATGCTGATTTATTTTTCGTTTCTACTTTTCTTATGTCATCAATCTTCTGACTCATTTCTTATACCCATCAGGACTGATTTCCTCTCCTGCACCAATCTCTTAATCTGAAAGCAGCACCTGCATCAAATGTGTTCGTGTAACTACTTGTTCTACATATTTCACTATGTGTCTTCTGCTGAAATTTTTGATCTCTAGTACTCTCTCTAATACCATGGAAGTTATCTTCTAATCTCTTAACCAAAGTCCTGTCATCCTTTGCGTAAACTGATGCAGAAACTTCAGGTTTGTTAATTATTAATAGATCTAGGACGTTGACCTCTTGGACAATTATGCAACTAACAGCCCGGAACACTTTTCAGAACTTCTCATCTGGATCTCCTGTTTTGATCGCTTGAGTCTCTCAACTGACGTTTTTGTAAAAGTTTGTCTGTAAGTAATACGGGAAATATATAGGTATACATGTAATTTTAACAACAAGCAATAAATCGTTTTATTGCATCGATATTGTTTTGGTAACAGAAATGCTTAGAGGAGATCTGCAAAAGTTATATTCGTCTCTGACAATATATGTAAACTGACTCCATTTATCAAGGTGGCTGCGTAGTATTATTAAGGTTGCAATGAGTATATCATTTTAGATGAGAAGTAAGGCGACTTGCCTATGTTATTTCTCTGTATTACGCCCCAGTTTCTTTTCTGAACTGCTCTTGACGATTCTAAGTAGGCCGTTGGTCACTGCCTCAGAGATTTTCCATGTTGTTTCATTACGTGCTAAAGTTTCAGTATTCAATGCATACTTCTTCCTGCTTTATCATATTTATCCTACGCTACAATCCGAGTCTACGTCCGCACCTGGGTATTGTTTACAGTTTTGTATTTGGTATCTGTATCACTGTTTAACCATGATCTGTTGATATATTTCTATGTCTTTAAGTCTTTCCTAAATACATTTTCTTCTATTCTCATTTTGGAGGAGTATGTTGACTACGAGAAGATGAAACCTATTGCAGAACTACTAAGCCACCCTCTCGTATTCCTTTCTCATAGGCTATACCCTTCAGTGATTCTTCCCCGTCATTCTCCCCTTTCTTCACTTTCTCCTGAAATCTTCCCAATACTTCACTATAAACTTCGCAGGAGACCGATTAAGTACCATAAACGGATTGGTATAGTCTAGTTTCTTGGTACGTGCCGCCCACCTACGAAGACGAACATTATGTGACACACAATATGCGATCAAAAGTATCCGGACACGACGAAAAACATACGTTTTTCATATTAGGTGCATTCTGCTGCCACCTACTGCCAGGTACTCCATATCAGCGGTCTCAGTAGTCATTAGACATGGTGAGAGAGCAGAATGGGGCGCTCCGTGAAACTCACGGAATTCGACCGTGGTCATGTGATTGGGTGTCACTTGTGTCATACGTCTGTACGCGAGATTTTCATAATCCTAAACATCCCTAGGTCCACTGTTTCCGATGTGATAGTGTAGTGGAAACGTGATGGGACACGTACAGCACAAAAGCGGATAGGTCAACCTCGTCTGTTGATTGACAGAGACAGCCGACAGTTGAAGAGGGTCGTAATGTGTAATAGGCAGACATCTCCCCAGATCACACAGTAGTTCCAAACTGCATCAGGATCCATTGCAAGTACTATGTCAGTTAGGCGGAAGGTGAGAAAACTTGGATTTCATGGTTGAGCGGCTGGTCATAAGCCACACATCACGCCGGTAAATGCCAAACGACGCCTCGCTTGGTGTAAGGAGCGTAAACATTGGACGATTGAACAGTGGAAAAACGTTGTGTGGAGTGACGAATCACGATACGCAATGTGGCGATCCGATGGCAGGATATGGGTATCGCGAATGCCCGGTGAACGTCATCTGCCAACGTGTCGTAGTGCCAACAGTAAAATTCGGAGGTGCTGGTGTTATGGTATGTTTCTGTTTTTCATGGAGGGGGCTTGCACCCCTTGTTGTTTTGCGTGGCACTAAGTATGGGAGAGTTCCACTCTTAGATCTAGCAATTCGTTCAGGGCAAAATAGATTGTGGGGGGCTTGATAGCGTTGATAATGGGAGAAATGGAAGATGTAGAGCATCTTAAGAAAACATCGAATGTCTAATACAAGCTTTCAGTTCTCAGAATTTATTTTCACTCTGCAGAGGAGTGTGCGTTCACTCGTAAACTTCCTGGAAGATTAAAACTGCTGGCCGCAGCGCGACTAGAGGCTACGACCTTGCCTTCTGCGGACAAGAACTTTACCGACTGAGCTCTCCAGGCAGGGCTGACCAGCTCCCCTCACAGCCGTACTTCCACCAGTACCTCATCTCCTAGCTTCCAAAGTAAAGTTCGGAAGATAAAGTATGATTGGTGAACAACCACAAAAGAGGATCATATTGCTAAGATTGAGAAATCCGCTTCAATTGTTAATAATGTTTACTAGGCCGACTATTACTTCACATCCAGATGACGGAGAAATAGTCTCCGAAACTAATCGTGCTAATAAATATCATTTACGAATGAAGCGATTTTATCAAACTTATCGGAATTTGGACGGTAGGATATGAGGTGAGGCGGCTGTTAAATCGCTCCTGGAGAGTTCACTCGGTAGAGCGCTTGTCCTCAGAAGTTCCAGGCTTCAATTGTCCTCCCAGCAAGTCCATCCGTATAGGGTAAGCACTTTCAACAGTGTTCCCAAAATCCGAGTTGTACCCTTACAGTATGAAAGTGTTACGGACACTGGAAGCAAATGATGATCCAGGAAGAAAAGATTCGTTTTATAAATATACTACAGTCTGGAACCGAGCGACCGCTACGGTCGCAGGTTCGAATCATGCCTTGGGCATAGATGTGTGTGATGTCCTTAGGTTAGTTAGGTTTAATTAGTTATAAGTTCTAGGCGACTGATGACCTCAGAAGTTAAGTCGCATAGTGCTTAGGGCCATTTGAACCATTTATAAATATAAACGCCTTTCCATTTAACATGCTGGAACGATCATCTGTGAATGCAAGTTCCTTAGTTCAGTTTATTTCACTGGCCACTATAGCTGAATGGTCAGCGTGACAGACTTCCGTCCTAAGCGGTCCGGGTTCGATTCCCGGCTGGGTCGGGGATTTTCTCAGCTCTGGGACGGTATTGTGTTGTCTTCACCATAATTTCATCCCCAACCGGTGCGCAGGTCGCCCAATGTGGCGTCGAGTGTAATAAGACCTGCACCAAGGCGGCCGGACCTGCCCCGAAAGGGACCTTCCGGCCAACGACACCAAACGCTCATTTCCATTTCACTGGCGAGACAATCTTTCATCTTTCAGGTAAACTCAACTCAGACAACGTATCTCGGGATCATAAAACCCCTTTATGTGACGAGAGAACCAGCGAGATAGTCCAAAGTTGAATGTTGGCGTGGATATAGACTGGGCCACTCAGATGTTTAGGACGGGTGGTAGGGACAGAGCATCGAGTGACATTATACTGAGTGCACTATCCGAAAATTACCTCGAGCAATTAAACAGAGAACCGACTCGTGGAGATAACATATTGGACCTACTGATAACAAACAGACCCGAACTTTTCGAATCTGTATGTACAGAACAGGGAATCAGTGATCATAAGGCCGTTGCAGCATCCCTGAATATGGAAGTTAATAGGAATATAAAAAAAGGGAGGAAGGTTTATCTGTTTAGCAAGAGTAATAGAAGGCAGATTTCAGACTACCTAACAGATCAAAACGAAAATTTCTGTTCCGACACTGACAATGTTGAGTGTTTATGGAAAAAGTTCAAGGCAATCGTAAAATGCGTTTTAGACAGGTACGTGCCGAGTAAAACTGTGAGGGACGGGAAAAACCCACCGTGGTACAACAACAAAGTTAGGAAACTACTGCGAAAGCAAAGAGAGCTCCACTCCAAGTTTAAACGCAGCCAAAACCTCTCAGACAAACAGAAGCTAAACGATGTCAAAGTTAGCGTAAGGAGGGCTATGCGTGAAGCGTTCATTGAATTCGAAAGTAAAATTCTATGTACCGACTTGACAAAAAATCCTAGGAAGTTCTGGTCTTACGTTAAATCAGTAAGTGGCTCGAAACAGCATATCCAGACACTACGGGATGATGATGGCATTGAAACAGAGGATGACACGCGTAAAGCTGAAATACTAAACACCTTTTTCCAAAGCTGTTTCACAGAGGAAGACCGCACTGCAGTTCCTTCTCTAAATCCTCGCACAAACGAAAAAATGGCTGACATCGAAATAAGTGTCCAAGGAATAGAAAAGCAACTGGAATCACTCAATAGAGGAAAGTCCACTGGACCTGACGGGATACCAATTCGATTCTACACAGAGTACGCGAAAGAACTTGCCCCCCTTCTAACAGCCGTGTACCGCAAGTCTCTAGAGGAACGGAGGGTTCCAAATGATTGGAAAAGAGCACAGATAGTCCCAGTCTTCAAGAAGGGTCGTCGAGCAGATGCGCAAAACTATAGACCTATATCTCTTACGTCGATCTCTTGTAGAATTTTAGAACATGTTTTTTGCTCGCGTATCATGTCATTTCTGGAAACCCAGAATCTACTATGTAGGAATCAACATGGATTCCGGAAACAGCGATCGTGTGAGACCCAACTCGCCTTATTTGTTCATGAGACCCAGAAAATATTAGATACAGGCTCCCAGGTAGATGCTATTTTTCTTGACTTCCGGAAGGCGTTCGATACAGTTCCGCACTGTCGCCTGATAAGCAAAGTAAGAGCCTACGGAATATCAGACCAGCTGTGTGGCTGGATTGAGGAGTTTTTGGCAAACAGAACACAGCATGTTGTTATCAATGGAGAGACGTCTACAGACGTTAAAGTAACCTCTGGCGTGCCACAGGGGAGTGTTATGGGACCATTGCTTTTCACAATATATATAAATGACTTAGTAGATAGTGTCGGAAGTTCCATGCGGCTTTTCGCGGATGATGCTGTAGTATACAGAGAAGTTGCTGCATTAGAAAATTGTAGCGAAATACAGGAAGATCTGCAGCGGATAGGCACTTGGTGCAGGGAGTGGCAACTGACCCTTAACATAGACAAATGTAATGTATTGCGAATACATAGAAAGAAGGATCCTTTATTGTATGATTATATGATAGCGGAACAAACACTGGTAGCAGTTACTTCTGTAAAATATCTGGGAGTATGCGTACGGAACGATTTGAAGTGGAATGATCATATAAAACTAATTGTTGGTAAGGCGGGTACCAGGTTGAGATTCATTGGGAGAGTGCTTAGAAAATGTAGTCCATCAACAAAGGAGGTGGCTTACAAAACACTCGTTCGACCTATACTTGAGTATTGCTCATCAGTGTGGGATCCGTACCAGGTCGGGTTGACGGAGGAGATAGAGAAGATCCAAAGAAGAGCGGCGCGTTTCGTCACTGGGTTATTTGGTAACCGTGATAGCGTTACGGAGATGTTTAATAAACTCAAGTGGCAGACTCTGCAAGAGAGGCGCTCTGCATCGCGGTGTAGCTTGCTCGTCAGGTTTCGAGAGGATGCGTTTCTGGATGAGGTATCGAATATATTGCTTCCCCCTACTTATACTTCCCGAGGAGATCACGAATGTAAAATTAGAGAGATTAGAGCGCGCACGGAGGCTTTCAGACAGTCGTTCTTCCCGCGAACCATACGCGACTGGAACAGGAAAGGGAGGTAATGACAGTGGCACGTAAGGTGCCCTCCGCCACACACCGTTGGGTGGCTTGCGGAGTATCAATGTAGATGTAGATGTAGAAATAATATGTAACCGTATCTCTGGTGCGGTTTTCTTCGGCGAGACGTCAATGATCGAAAATGTTTGCCTGGACCTTTCCATTGAAGGCGTGACGTCACATACGGCGAAATCATAACAGCACGACTTTTTGACTAGCGATAAATGCACTCTTAATAGCACATGTTTATAGAATAGATGCACTATTCCCCTTCTTAGTAACTGCCTCCATTTATACTGGAGCACGCAGGACATGTAAGGACCTAGCTATATGTTATCACATCAGAATAAGACTCTAATGGTTCCACCAATCTGGCGACTTCATGAGAAGCCGTTGCCCCAGCACAGAAGTAGTACCTAGGTCTTGAGTCTATTGCTTTTGATGAAAGGCTTTTACAAAAAAAATGTTCAAATGTGTGTGTATTCCTAAGGGAGCAAACTTCTAAGGTCATCGGTCCCCAGACTTACACACTACTTACACTAACTTATGTTAAGAACAACACACACATCCATGCCCGAGGGAGGTCTCCAACCCCCGGCGGGAGGGGAGGCTTTTATAAAATTACAGTGAAACATGCTACAGCTCGTACCTAAATATTGATATCGAGCGTTTACCTGCGATGCCAGCTTTTTTTATGTAGACATATTCAGCGAGAGAAAATAGCAAATTGATTTCTACAGTGCTGTGTAATATGTGTACGCCTATCAAGTTCACACTATAAATCGTCAATCATTCTCATTAGTCGAAATTCAGTCCTTTATCGATTTCTAACTAAGGAATACATATCATTAAAATATCAAAAATCAAATAAACATTCTTGAACTTGTAATATAAACTGCTTTGCTCGCAGACAACGGAGCTTAATCGCGCACTTTGTAATGCCAGGCCATTAGACACACTCTGACTAGGTGGCGCGAACCACTTCCGTGGTCAGTCATTCGTTAGACTGCCAATGAGTGTCTCCTCAGTAAGTGAACTTTATAATTAACTGTAAAATTACATTCTAAATACGTCATAACAGTACAGTACTGCGAGTGTCTCCCATGTTATTTTAGACTATGTCTGGAGATTAATTTATTTACTATAAAAATGAAAATGTGAGATTTGGTGCGTACACAAGAGTATAATACCCTAGTTTCCGCTGGCGCAGTTTCCTATGAGCGCCGCATCAAGATAGCAGCGTCACTGTCGTAATTGCCTCATTGCGCCTTGTGACGTCATACATCTGCTATTATAGCCTCACCCAACTCAGGAGTAATCATTAGAAATAAAGCAAAGGTTCCAAGAGCCACATATATTACATACATCTTCGTGACCATGAACTAATCATCATCTTCCAGCGAGATGGTGCACCACCACCTTGAAGACTGCATGACCGTGGGTTTTTAAATGAAATATCTCCACACCTGGCCACCTTTTTTTTATCACATATCACTTCTCTAGATTTCTTACCATGAGGTTACGTTAGAAATGTAGTGTATCGGACATGGGACATCAGATATCTCAAATAGAATATTAGTGACGCCCTCGATAGCACAGCAGACATGGGAAGAAATCGAGTACTATTTTGCTGATGCCCATATAGCTATGTATTAATTGTGGGCAAAGGAAATTTATTATAAATTGAGTGTGATTCTCCATTGCATGTGCAATAAATTTTTGAATTTGTATATAGACTTTATGGTCACCCTGTAAACACAGCAAACTTGTGTATTCGTTATTGGTCCTGATGAAACTTTTCTGATGTGTGACTCCGACGTGCTGCCGAATGTTTCGAACCCATGGGCTGTTTTAATTGTGACCGTAAAGGGATGACGATGTACAGATGTACGTAATCTCTAGATACAAACTTATAATTTTACATTGCCAGGTGAACAAGTTATTACTGCAAATACTATCAATAATTTCGGGGATGGTGGTTATTAACGTATTCCAATTTCGGAACCCTACTTTTTATGTGAGTACCCTCGTAGATTTATGAAAAAATTAAGACGGCGGGCTGTTATATGAGTGCACAGTACTCGCAGAAGACCTCGCGTTCCACAGGCGCAGCTGT
The DNA here is from genome assembly GCF_021461385.2 of Schistocerca piceifrons. NCBI lineage: Eukaryota > Metazoa > Arthropoda > Insecta > Orthoptera > Acrididae > Schistocerca > Schistocerca piceifrons. Next base: position 427,161,790 of record NC_060142.1, read on the forward strand.
GCGAGTATATAAGTTATACTAAGGCAGCAATATCTAGCAGCTGGCCCGGGACGCACAGATGGCGACATTTGGCGGACGACGGGAACCACAGGTGCGCGTGTAGCCCGGCGTACAATCCCGTAAGTTGCCTCGGCATCAACGTGGCCACATCCGTGTGCAGTCGTCTGCCAACATGTTCAAGAGAAATACGGCTAGTCTAGAGGAACAAAGGACAAGCGGTATTGCTCTCTGCGAAAGGTACAACGCCTGTTATCAACATTCACACACATACTCCGAGAGCTACTGTATCGGAGGATGGCGTGTACTACTATTAGTCACTTCCTATCCTCTTCCACTCTCAAACAGAGCGAGGGAAATACGACTGTCTTTATGCCTCAGTAGGAGCCCTCATTTCTCTTACTTCCGTGGTCCTTACGGTAAATTTACGTTGGTGACAAGAGAATCGTTCCGCAGTCGCAAATGCTGGTTCTCTAAATGTTCTCAGAAATGTTCCAGGAAAAGAACGTAGTCTTCCCACCTTGCTTCACAAAGCATCCCTGACTTCTCGCATGTTGGATGAACAAACCGGTAAGAAAGCCTAGCAGCCAGCCTATGAACTGCTTCGATGTCTTCCTTCAATCCGATCTGGTGAGGATTCCAAAGACACAAGTAGTACTCAAGAATGACGTGTACTAGTGTCCTACACGGGATATTCTTTTTAAATGGACTACATGTTCCTAAAATTCTCCCAAAAACCTAAGTCTACCATTCGCCTTTCCTATTACTTCCCTACGTTGTCGCTTTGCAAAGTTAAGTCTAGATATTAATCGACATGGCTGTGTCAGGGAGTACACTATTAGTGCTGTATTCGAACTTAGCGAGATTGTTTTTCCTACTTACTTGCATTAAATAAGATTTTTCTAAGTTGATTTCAAGTTTCCATTCATCAAACCAGCTAGAAACTTTGTGTAAGTATCTTGTATGCTCCTGCAGTCACCCAACAACGACACCTTTCTGTATTACACCACAGCATCATCAACAAACAACCGCAGACTGCTGCTCATCCTGTCTGTCATATATTTTATGTACGTGAAGAATAATAACTGTCCTATAACACTTTTCTGTGGCGCATCTGACGTTACCCTCGTCTAGGATGAACCCTCACCGTCGAGGACAACGAACTGAGTTTTATTTCTTAACAAGTCTTGGAGCTTCTCACATGTCAGGGAACGTAATCCATATGCTCGTACCTTCGTTGAGAGAGAAATTACAGTGAAATACAAACCTCTCTAGCTGCTTACAGGGGTTGATTAATATCACCGGGGACAGTTGAAAATGTATGCCCCGGCGGGACTCGAACCCGGAATCGCCTGCTTGCATGGCAAACACACAATCACACTATCCGACTGAGCCATCGTAGACACAAAGGATATTGCGACTGCAGGGACTTATCTCTGGCACGCTCGCCGCAAGACCCACTTTTCCAGCTTATTGTCCACACACTACATTTGTAGTGCCCCTGCTCACTGTACTCATTACTCGCGGCAGTCAATGTATCCATTCCCGTAATAGTTTGAGCAATGTGAGTGACTCCGCACTACAGATGATCATTGGCCGGTAAGCCTCACCTATATAAATATGGAGTCCGAAAGAACCGACACCATTGGTGATCTTGCAGCTCTCGAAGAATGAAATTACAGTGAAATCCAGACCTCTGTAGCTCCGAGAGCTTCAAGATCACCAATGCTGTCGGTTCTTTCGGACACCATATTCCATTCGTTAAGAGTGTCTAGTGGGGCATCGTGTCAAACACTGTTTGGTAATGTACGAATATGGAATCTGCTTGTTGTCGTTCATCCATGGTTTGGTGGATATCATGTGATAAAAGGGCAAGCTGAGATTCACTCGAGCGATGCTATCTAAATCCGTGCTGGTTTGTGGACCTGTTCATTCTTTTGCTCTCCTTACATGCGGGAGTTGCCACAATTTATTTCCATGCTCTTGGGACTTCGTAGTGTGCCAGAGATTCGCAGTAAATGTAAGCTAACTACGGAGCCAAAATCGTACAGTGCTCACTGTAAAAGCGAATTGGATTTCCATCCGGACCTGAGGACTTCAACTCTTTCTATTGCTTATCTGCGCTAGGGATGTCTTCCATTAGTATGTTTTCCACACAGGAGTCTGTACGATGTCCAAACGACGGCCCACACCTTTTCCCATAATTCCTCTACGTCCATCGTACTGGAACTAAATGATATCCATTCATTTTATAGTGAGATGCTAACAACTCGTTGCACGATCCATTTGCGTGAATGATTTCTTAAACGCGATATTTAAAACTTTGGCTTTACTTCTACTGTCTTATATTGCCACACCAGACTGGTCAATGAGTGCCAATACAGAACGAAGCCTTCGATACACTTAGAGATTTTTTCTCGGGTTCTCGGCAACATCTTCTGCTAATGTATCACGGTGGTAGTTGTAGTCTTCGCGCATCGAGCTTTTTACAGGCACACGTATTTCTCCTAACTTTCACCGGTCGTCATTTGCTCCTTTTTTTTTAACCGAGTGCGCAACAGTCTCTGTTTCGTCAGCAACTTCTGAATTTTGTTATTAAGCCGCTGTCGGTCTTTTCCTCGTTAATCCACTTATTCCACACAGTCTTCTCCTGGGTGCCATTTACAATACCCTTAACCTTTTCCCATAATTCCTCTACGTCCATCGTACTGGAACTAAATGATATCCATTCATTTTATAGTGAGATGCTAACAGCTGCTTATCTAATCTTGCTAGCAAAAATATTAACTTTTGTAACCATCGTTACTGTGATATCGTGATCACTAATTCCGGTCTCTATATCGGAACCTTCGAAAAGGTCAAGCCTGTTTGAAGCTGCTAGGTGTAAAATATTTCCATTGCGTGTGAGCTGTCGAACTAGCTGCTCACGACAGTTTTCGGAAATCGTGTTCAAAAATACTTCAAAGGCTTCTTGGCTGTACCTCCCGCAATAAATCCATAGACGTACAAATCTGTACTCGAAGGGTTAAAGTCGACCCCAACTAATACTGCATGATTTCAGTATTTCCGCACTTCTGAGCGTAGACCTTCTTTGAACGATTTTAAAATTGTCACGGCGGAACCGGGTGGCCAATTTTAGCGGATAATTGTCACCCATAGAGCATGTCTGGGACGCGATGGGAAGACGTATACTTTCATACCATCCAACAGCCAGCAAATTTCATAAATTGACACAGTGGTGTATTCCAGGCATGGCAAGAAATTCCTTGACATTTAAAGGCTATTTGCTTTCATACCACAACGACTTCAAGTGAACATTCGTGCCTGTAGGTGTCACGTCTCATGCTGACGTTGATGAGTGATGTTAGTTACAAATAGACGAAAGCTTAATTAGTACCTGATAAATGATGAACATCTACACAAAGATTGATAAATACACTCATGCTCATAAATTAAGGATAACTGCAGAATGTGGTGCCACACAACGTGACACGACACAAAACTGGCGCTAACAGCATAGGCACATAGGGAACACACACGACACAGATCTGTAAGTCCACGGTATTGGTGATAGGTTGAGAGAATCATCTCGAAACACATGTGCTACAAAACGTCACTGTTTCCTGCGGCTCTATCCCGACAACAATATGAGATATGATCACCATGCACACGTACACAGGCCGCACAACAGGTTGGCATGCTCTGGATCAGGTGGCCGAGCAGCTGCTGGGTATAGCTGTCGGAGCTCGTGAAGTCTCCCAAGGGTTTGAAGACGTGCAGCGATACATCCACCGAGAGCATCTCAGACGTGCTCGATGGGGTTTAGGTCTGGAGAACGGGCAGGCCACTACATTCGCCTAGTATCTTCTGTTTCAAGGTACTCCTCCACGTCCATTCGCCTGGTATCTTCTGTTTCAAGGTACTCCTCCACGATGGCAGCTCGGTGGGGCCGTGCGTTATCATCCATCAGGAGGAAGGTGAGACCCACTACACCCCTGAAGACGCGGACATACTGGTGCAAAATGACGTCCCGATACAGCTGACCTGTTACAGTTCCTCTGTCAAAGACATGCAGGAGTGTACGTTCACCAATCGTAATCCCACCCCACACAATCAAACCACGACCTCCATACAGATCCCTTTCAGGGACATTAAGGGGTTGGTATCTGGTTCCTGGTTCACGCCAGGTTAAAACCCGGTCAGAATCACTGTTCAGACTATACCTGGACTCGTCCGTGAACATAACCTGGGAGCACTGTTCCAATGACCCTGTACTGTGTTCTTGACACCAGGCTTTCCGGGCTCTCCTGTGACCAGGCGTCAGTGGGGTGTATCTTGCAGGTCCCTGGGTGAATGAACCATCTCTGTTCAGTCGTCTGTAGACTGTGTGTCTGGAGACAACTGTTCCAGTGGCTGCGGTACGGTCCCGAGCAAGGCTACCTGCAGTACTCCGTGGCCGTCTGCGAGCACTGATGGTGAGATATCGGTCTTCTTGTGTTGTTGCACACTGTGGACGTCCGTGCTGCAGCGCCTGAACACGTTTCCTGTCTGCTGGAATCGTTACCATAATCTTGAGATCACACTTTCTGGCACACAGAGAGCCCCGTGCTATGACCTGCTGTGTTTGACCAGCCTCCAGTCGCCCTAGTATTCTACCCCTCATGACGTCATCAATATGTGTTCTTTGAGCTATTTTCAACACACAGTCACCATTAGCATGTCTGAAAACGTCTGCACATTTACTCACTGTACCGCACTCTGACATCCACCTTCACACCTCTGCGTTTTTGGACTGATGCCAGCGCCACCGTGCGACGACCGCAGGTAAAATGCACCGCATGGTCATACCCTGAGGTGATTTAAACCCGCAAACCGCCCACAAGAGCGTTTTATCACCATGTACCAGCATTATCCTTAATTTATGAGCATGAGTGTGTAAGATTTTTGCTTCATGTCATAACACTCTCCATTTGCTTCTGTGTAGGTCCGAAGTCCAGGTTAGACCCATTTCTGAGAGTTCCCTTCCCTGGGATGTGTCGATCCACGGATTCTTATTCGCCACATTTGTACTAGCCAAGCATACCTGGCAGTATATCCCATACGGCACTCAGGTGATACTCTTTCTAGAGGCAGGATCGTCGAGAGTCTCTTAACATTCGTGAGAGCCATCCTCCCACACCCATTCACAGTGGAAGCGGTGCGTGATATGATCTGCGGCGGCCAGTTACCTGCGGCAGGCGGGCAGGTTGTTGACTCGGCTTCCGCCGCGACCAGAGACACGTGGGTGCCCCTTCCGGCACAGGCAGCTAATGACGCAGTTTGAAGCCCGAAGCACGCGCTGACCCATCACGCCAGCCCGGCGCTCACCTGTCGGCCACGCTGCGCTTCCTGCCGTCTTTGCAAATACCGTAGCGTGACGCCGACTCACCGCCTCCTGCCTCTAACGTGTAGGAGCCGCACGTCGTATACAGGTACCAAATATAGCTGCCCAATAATTTCCCAAGCAGATTTCGTGATGCGAAGGTTCCGTTCTGTACGTCAGCGGCAGCCATTTTAAGTTTCTTTCTGGAATTATTAAAAAGACCGTCTACTGTTTCTTTTCCTCCATTATTGAGCAGGACACCCACCGCAACCAAGTGAAACATGATCTGGCGGGTGGTGCTGTACGTGATTTGCACCTAGTGTCCAAATTCAGTTAAAGCAAACAAAGGTAGGCCCACGGAACTGTCGCGGAATGGTTTTTAGCAGGACATTGTCGGAAAAATATATCTTATTCCACTTTGACATAAATTGGAACTATGGGAAAGTACTGATCGCACAGTTCTTTATTAAATGTTACTCGTTTCGAAAAATCACCGTCAGACATAAGCTCTGCGACAATGTACAGAAATTATTAATAGTGAGTAAGAAAAAATGGTTCAAATGGCTCTGAGCACTATGGGACTTAACATCGATGGTCATCAGTCCCCTAGAACTTAGAACTACTTAAACCTAACTAACCTAAGGACAGCACACAACACCCAGCCATCACGAAGCAGAGAAAATCCCTGACCCTGCCGGGAATCGAACCCGGGAACCCGGGCGTGGGAAGCGAGAACCCTACCGCACGACCACGAGATGCGGGCAAAGTGAGTAAGAGATACTAGTATTCGTATACCTGTAGTGAATGATCATGAAATGTATACACAATTATTTCATTGCTTTCATGTAGATGTAATTTTAGCCTCCACAAATTGAGCACTGTATATAGAAATATAGTTATATTTTCATAAAGACTGCCTATCGTGGTACAGTTGTCTGTTCAAATGAATGCAAATGTCAAATTGTCTGTGGAGATGAAAACTATTTCACTGCATGAGATTCGTATACGTAGGATGTGATAACAATTGTTGCTGCACCAATAAGTAAAATAACACATGAAGTAAAGTAATACGGTAGTCGACAAATACAAGGAAATTTATATATGAAGTTGCTGCACCAGTAAGTACTATATGAAGTGGATACACCTGTTCCTGTGACATCATCCAAGTTAAGAGCTGTCGCGCGTGGTCGGCACTTGGATGGGTGACTATCCGGGCCGCCATGCGCTTTTGCCATTTTTCGGGGTGCACTCAGCCTCTTGATGCCAATTGAGGACCTACTCGAGCGAGTAGTAGCGGCTTCGGTCAAGAATACCATCACAAAGGCCGGGAGAGCGGTGTGCTGACCCCACGCCTCTCTATCCGCATCCTCCACCGAGGATGACACGGCTGTCGGATGGTCCCGGTAGGCCACTTGTGGCCTGAAGGCGGAGTTCTTCTTCTACCGGTATGCGATAAAATGTGTTATGTGACGTAATAAGAGAGAAAATGCATATTCGCTAATAGCATCTGCTATGTTAAGTCTTTATGTAGAGAAAGCCAAATTAGTGTATTACTCATCGATGTGAATTGTCTTTGGTTAATGCTTAAGCCATCTGTCGGCTAATACGCTGCAGACAGTTTGCCACTTACAGTCATTCAACTAACAGTACTGCTGTTGGCAGTCTTTATAAAATTAGAATTGTAATTACATATTTCTACACACAGTCCATATGCTCCTTTTGCTGGCCCCTAAATCTAGATTTACATGTAAATAATGAAATAATAGTGCATATTGTTTGTCATGCTCATGAAACTGTACTGGTATGTGTTACTCACTATTAATAATTTCTGTACATTGTCCCACAGCTTATGTCTGACGATAATTTTTCGAGATGCGTAACATTTATTAAAGAACTGTGTTATCAACACTTTTCCTTAATTCCAATTTGAATCAAATCTGAATGGTTGCGTGCCTCTACTATCGAAGAATTACTGGGTGAAGTAATGTATTACACTTAGCAACGTCCAGCATTCAAGCCAGTAAAAGTGGTGTCTTATGGTGTTGTAGGCTTCCAAACCCCAAGACGTACGTTCCTAAGTGAAGAAATTTTCTTTTTTGGGCATTCTGGGACATTTCGGGAAGGGATTAAACTCAGGGTGTGAAACGAAATCGATGACAAGATTTGCTCATGACATTGCTATTCTCAGTGAAAGTAAGGAAGAATTACAGTTCTTGCTCAATGGAATTAAGTCTACCGAGCACAAAATACAGAAAGACAGTAAATCAAAGGAAGCCGAAAGTAATGCGTATAACAGATATGGTTAGCGATAAACTTACCATCAAAACTGGGGACGGCATGCTAGGCGAAATGAAGGAATTCTGTGATGTTGGATGAAGAAAATAGAGACTGCAGACGAAGCAGAGAGAATAAAAAACTAAACTAATAGGTGTGTCGAACGTCACGGTTATTTTCACCCGTACCAGAGGTCTTGTTTTTGGCAATGTGGTACTGGCGCTGCCAGAGCACGGATGTTGCGAAACATCTGACCGAAAGGAGCCAGAGATCAGAAATGACCTCCGTATACTCGCTTTAAAATCGCCAGCGAGTCCTGTGACATCATCTCCGAATTCGCCGTCTCCGTATGCTGGGAGGTTCGACTCGTGAGTCCCCGCCGTAGCCCACTCGTCACCGGAGTAAAAGTGGACTCGACTCGCTCAGAAAGGAGGGCGAGTACACGAGTTCGCACGTATAGCTGCGGACTCGCGGCATTCCCGCTACACACGCCACCGTTTTGAAAGAAATCTTCGCCATTAAACTGTAAATTACTATTCGTTTATTTCACACAGTCATGATTTCGGCTTTATAGGCATTCTCAAATGCAAGTTCAAAAATCAGAAAGTGTCCCAACTGACTAAATGACAGTTGCAAGTTACGTGGAGAATGTTGTTGTTGTGGTCTTCAGTCCTGAGACTGGTTTGATGCAGCTCTCCACGCTACTCTATCCTGTGCAAGCTTCTTCATCCCCCAGTACGTACTGCAGCCTACAGCCTTCTGAATCTGCTTAGTGTATTCATCTCTTGGTGTCCCTCTACGATTTTTACCCTCCACGCTGCCCTCCAATACTAAATTTGTGATCCCTTGATGCCTCAGAACATGTCCTACGAACCGATCACTTCTTCTAGTCAAGTTGGGCCACAAACTCCTCTTCTCACCAATCCTATTCAGTTCCTCCTCATAATAAATAGAAAAAATTCAAAGGCATCGTTCAATATACCCCAAACAAGTATGTTACGAGTAATGTTGTAAGGGATGGGAAAGATCCACCATGGTTTAATAGCCGTGTTAGAAAAGCGCTACGCAAACAAAGAGCACTTCATCTCAGATTCTAGAGAAGTAAAAACCTAGCTGACAAAAAAAACAGAACGAAGCTAAAATGAGCGCAAGGAGAGCAATGAGAGAAGCGTTCAATGATTTCGAAATAAGACGTTGTCAACTGACTTGAGTAAAAACCCTAAGAGATTTTGATCGTATGTTAAATCAGTAAGTAGGTCAAATCATATATTCATTCTCTCAGCGACCACACCGGCACCGAAACAGAAGATAACAGAGAGAAGGTCGAAATACTGATTTCGGTCTTCCGAAGTTGTTTCACGGCGGAAGGTCGTAACACTGTTCAAAAATGGCTCTGAGCACTATGGGACTCAACTGCTGAGGTCATTAGTCCCCTAGAACTTAGAACTAGTTAAACCTAACTAACCTAAGGACATCACAAACATCCATGCCCGAGGCAGGATTCGAACCTGCGACCGTAGCGGTCTTGCGGTTCCAGACTGCAGCGCCTTTAACCGCACGGCCACTTCGGCCGGCCCGTAACACTGTCTCTCCTGTCAATCGTCGTGCGAATGTCGAAATGGCAGATATTGACATAACCGGTAGCGGAATTGAAAAGCAGCTACAATCGCTTAGTAGTGGAAAGGCTTCAGGACCAGATGAGAGACCTATAAGATTCTATAAAGATCATGCGAAAGAACTTGCTCCCCTCCTAGCAGTAATTTATCGTATATCGCTTGAGCAACGAAAGGTACCTAATGACTGGAAAAAAGCGCAGGTCATTCCCGTTTTTAAGAAAGGCTGAAAGACAGATCCACACAATTATAGACCCATATCATTGACGTCAGTCTGTTCCAGAATTATAGAACATGTTTTATATTATAGAATTATTACGTTCTTGGAAAATGAACGTCTCCTCTATAAAGATCAACATGGATGCCACAAACAGAGATCCTGCGAAACTCAGCTCGCTCTGTTCCTCCATGAGATCCACAGCGCAGTGGACAACGGCGCTCAGGCTGATGCCGTGTTCCTTGACTTCAGTAAGGCATTTGACACCGTCTCGCATTGGCGTTAAACGAAAAATAAATACGAGTTTACGGGGTATCAGAGCAGACCTGCGACTGGATTCAAGACTTTGTTGTAGACAGAACTCAACACGTCGCTCTTAACGGAACTAAATCGACAGATGTAAAGGTAATATCCGGAGTACCACAGGGAAGTGTGATAGGACCGTTGCTGTTCCAAATATATATAAATGATCTAGTAGAAAGCGTCGGATGCTCTTTAAGGCTATTCGCAGATGATGCAGTTGTTTATACCAAAGTAGCAACGCCAGAAGATAGTAAGAATTTGCAGAACGACCTGCAGTGAATTGATGAATGGTGCAGGTTCTGGCAGTTGACCCTGAAAGTAAATAAATGTAACATATTGGGCATACATAGGAAAAGAATTGCACTACTGTATAGCTACACTATTGATGACAAACAGCTGGAGATAACGTCTGCCGTAAAATATCTAAGCGTAATTATCCAGAGCGGCCGTAGGTGGAATGACCATATAAAACAGACCGTGGGAAAAGCAGACACCAGACTCAGATTCATCGGAAGAATCTTAAGAAAATGTAGCTCATCCACGAAAGAAGTGGCTTATAAGGCGCTTGTTCGTCCGATTCTTGAGAATTGTTCATCTATCCGGGATCCCTATAAGGTAGGTCTGCTAGAGGAGATAGAGAAGATCCAACGAAGAGCAGCGCGTTTCGTCACGGAATCGTTTAGCTGGCGTTAGAGCGTTACGTCTGGGATCCATATCAGGTAGGAGTGATAAAGGAGATAGAGAAGACCTAACGAAGAGCGGCGCGTTTCGTCACGGGATCGTATACCTGGCGAAATAGCGTTACGGAGACGCTAAACAAACTCCATTGGCAGACGTTAAAAGAGAGGTGTTGTGCATCACGGAGAGATTTACTATTGAAATTTCAGGACAGCACTTTTCAGGAGGAGTCGGACAACATATTACTTCCCTCCACATACATTTCGCATATTGACCACAAGGAGAAAATTCGAGAAATTAGAGTCAATACAGAGGCTTACCGAAAATCATTTTTCCCACGCACTATTCGCGAGTGGAATAGGATTGGAGGGATAAGATAGTGGTACCGAAAGTACCCTCCGCCACACACATTAAGTAGCTTGTGGAATATAATGTAGATGTAGATATACCAATATAACGACGATCATTTAGCAGTGAATAATATGCTGTTCATACGTAGTGTTATACAGATAAAAGTTTTTCGAAGGCTGCTGTAAATTTGTTTTAATGTTTAATATCTGTTCAGAGACTGTCTGGCAATTACGTTGACATATACAAAAATTCGAGGCGATACCGAGTCTGTAACGACAGTAACAGAAAACATGACATGACGATGAATTTCAGTCTCTAAATGGTCATTAATTATTACAATAAATTACAGAAATGAATGATAAGCTATTGCCATGATCTAATGAATACAGAAATAGCTCGCTTTTTGTCGCACGAGTATAACAGCGACGTTACTCTGTGCCCAGGTTTCGTTTGAAGCAGCACACGTTTTCTCGTGGTCGAGATGAAATAAACAAGAATACAATCATTTTATTTGCACTGGACAAAATTAGTGTGTTTTGCGTCTTAATAGTGGACCACAGCGTGAAATGTATTTAAAATACCACTCCTCCCTAACGGAACACATTGGCAGTTGTGTGGTTTGCATCAATTAATTTTCGTCTTATACCCTCCATGAAACACAGATTCGTTAAAGGCCACCTTATCCCGACAATCGGTCATTTCGCCTTGTCAGTGCTACTTTACAGCAGCAAGATCGCGTACTTATCTTCCGTATAAACAATAATTCACGACTATCCTTACACTTCTGCACGCTTCAGTAAGAAAGAACGTGTCGACGAGTAGGAAGCGACCGCAGCGCCACAGTTCTCACACTCGTCATATTCGCAGAACTAGCGCGCGAACGTAGGAGTTAGCACTGATGTAACAGCAGCGCCTTAGTTTGTGAAGTATGCAACCCGAACATTAGAGTTTTTCTCACTCCGTTTCTGATCTCTAAAACAGCGCCGACCTAGCAGTGTGTCCGCAGCTCGTGGTCGTGCGGTAGCGTTCTCGCTTTCCACGCCCGGGTTTCCGGGTTCGATTCCCGGCGGGGTCAGGGATTTTCTCTGCCTCGTGATGACTGGGTGTTGTGTGCTGTCCTTAGGTTAGTTAGGTTTAAGTAGTTCTAAGTTCTAGGGGACTGATGACCGTAGATGTTAAGTCCCATAGTGCTCAGAGCCATTTGAACCTAGCAGTGCTGGGTAGAGTCACAGAGACGGTGGGCAGTGAGCTGGACTCACGTAGAAGCACTCATGTCCCAGAACAAGCGCGTGGTCTGTTGTCGGGGCCGGCGGTGCACCATCGACAGTCAGTGCGGTTTGCGGAGGCGGGTGACAGAGAGTTGTTGGAGAGACACCAACGAAAGCAGGTCTGTGGGCAGCCAAGACCCTCACCGAGTTGGCGTACGCGGCGGTCCCAGACGGACACGTTCAGCATGGGCGGTGCTGGCGTGTGAACAAGCTGGTGGAGCGGGCGCTGTTTTCTCCGGTCGCGCACGCGGCATTGCACGAAGACGAGGAACGGCACCAGCAGATTGAAAAGAACAAGGCTAGAGTATTTTCAGCTAACATTAGTATTCTGGTGGTCTTGCGTTCAGACTGACTCACAGTATTACGAAGGGGTCTCTGAAAAGATTCTGGCCTTGTTGCCTTGCAGCTGAAATAAAAAATAAATAAAAAAAGAAAAACAACTCGGGACTCATTTGAAAGTTTGAAATCTTAATACGTAACTGTGTAAATATCAGGTGTTTACTGTTCGCACAATTTGTCCTGTTGCACGTCATAGCCGAGATGGCAGAGCCGCACGCAAATTTCTCGTCGTTAAAGTTCCGGGCCGTCATGAAGTTTTCTTTTCTTCAGGGAAAGCCCGCAAAGGACAATCACACCGAGATATCACAAACACTGGGAGAGAATTGTGCTTCCTACAGCACTGTGAAAACCTGCATATCTCGTTTCAAGACTGCCCATTTCACTGTTGGAGATGAGCCCCGCTGTGGTCGCCATCAAACCGCAACAGACACTGCAACATCCGATGCTGTCCATGAGCTGGTTCTTCACGACCACTGAATATCCACCAAAAAGATAATAGGGATACTGAACACCTCCCTTGAGCATGTTGGCTTCACTGTCACCACGATCCTAGAAATGCGCAAACTTCCAGCGAAATGGGTGCCGATATCTTTGAACTGTGATCAGCGGAAAGAACGCGTTGAGACATCGAGAGCCATTTTGCACCGCATTGAAGCTCCAGAGACCTTTCTGGCGAGGTTAGTGACTGAGGATGAAACTTGACTTCATGTTTCTGACCCTAAAATCAAGGAATAATCAAAAGTACAGCGGGACAGCGGCTTCCCAAGGCCGAAGAAGTTCTGCACCCAGAAATCAAACAAAAAAGTGATGGCGTCCATTTTCTGCGACAAAGACGGCATTCTGTTGGTGGACTGTTTACCTCAGGGATCTATGATGTACATGATATAAAATCCCGTCTGAGGCCTGCGATCATTTTTATGTTAATAATTGACAGCCAAAGCTGTGCAATCGCAATAAAGTCATGAGATGTTCAGTTGACTCTTTTATTAGAACATGTTACGCGTTTCGGGATTACACCCATCTTCAGACATTACAAACTTCAACTCCTTCCTAATCAACCAGGCGTACAGCCTTGATAACTCAAAGAAATTGGACACTTTCTTCGAGTTAACACGGTTGTACGCCTGGTTGATTAGGAAGGAGTTGAAGTTTGTGATGTCTGAAGATGGGTGTAATCCCGAAACGCGTAACATGTTCTAATAAAAGAGTCAATTGAACATGTCATGACTTTATTGCGATTGAACAGCATTGGTCGCCAATTATTAACTCACGGATCTACTATATATACCAACCTGTTGGATCAGTTGAAGGAACCAGTAAAGAATAAAATCCCAGGAAAGCTGACCAAACGGATTCTTTTGTTGCATGACAATGCATCTGCGCATGCGGGCAACGTTTCGGCTGCCAGATTGACGACCCTCGGCTTTCAACTAAACAACCATCCTCCATACTCACCATAGCAACAACCTCCTCCTCCGAATATTGTCTGTTTCCAAACTTGAAGAAACACCTCAAGGGTAACCTTTTCCAGGACACTGGAGATGTCAAAGAGGCTGCGGAGTGCCGGCTTCGCGAGCGAGCGCTTGATTTTCATTTGAAGAGACTAGAAAAGCTGTAACAAGTGTATCAGTCTCAGGGGATAATATACTGAATAAATGGGTAACTTCAATGCTATAGCTTTATTCTTTGTAGGCAAAGCTAGAAACTTCAGAGCACATCTTCATGTGTGCAAAGAGGCATTAAGTGAAGTCAATTGTAGCTCAATTTGTCCTGATGGTTCAAATGGCTCTGAGCACTATGGGACTCAACATCTTAGGTCATAAGTCCCCTAGAACCTAGAACTACTTAAACCTAATTAACCTAAGGACATCACACACACCCATGCCCGAGGCAGGATTCGAACCTGCGACCGTAGCAGTCCCGCGGTTCCGGACTGCAGCGCCAGAACCGCTAGACCACCGCGGCCGGCTCACTTTGTCCTGAAATTGTGAATGTTGTTGTGGCTTGTTGTGGCTATTGTGCACGGGGCCGTGCTAAGACAATATTGCGTGTTGCACGCGGGGCGTGCTCAAGTGAATATTCTATCATAAAACAAGCTGGTTCATATCAGTATGCGAAATCCACATTATAGTGCGGAAGTTACAAGTAATTTAAAATCTTGTTACAAATGTGAATCTGTTTCGTACTCTGTGGCTTTTGTTGATTCAGTATGGATCTTGTTATTGAACCTGTGGTCCCTTCAAGGGGACTGTGAACATTTATATACTCTTACATGAATAATTTTTTATATCGAGAATGATGTTCACAGGAGACAGCAGATGGCGTATAAAATTTTTAAAACTTTAAAAACGACAAAAAAGAGAAGATACAAATAAATAATGTTGAAGAAAACAATGGATAAATTACTACAAAGGATTATAAAATTATTGTGCAGCACAAGAAACTGAAATTAAACCAGTGGATGAGAAAAGATGAGATGAAATACGAAACAACATCTGCCTTAATTTCTCTCAATAACAGAGAAGCGACAGGCAGAGGTGGTATTAATCCTGAATTGCTAAAATATGGAGGCATGACACTGCATTTACCACTTCTAGACTTCTTAAGCGAACGTTAGAAGAGGAAGAGTGTCCTCAAAGACTGGAAGATTGCTAGAATGACATCAGTTTTTAAAAAAGGACGCAAAAGACTTTCCAATAACTACAGAGGAATAAGTTTACTAGACTCAGCATACAGGGTATGAGCTAAGATTTTAATCATAATACTTAGAAACACAACGGAGGTATTTCTGCACGAGGAACAAATGAGAGTTATAAAAGGGAACTTCACCATAGATGCAGTTTTGTTTTACAGCAGGTAATACAAAAATTCAGAGACCATAATGAAGAAACATATTGTTTTTTGTTATTAAAAAAATTTTGACAACGTCAACAGAGATGAACTCCGGAGGGCTTGAACGGACCGCAGATATCCGAAACATCTGAAAAATGCAATAAAAAGTGTATATCAGAACACGACTGTCACTTTAGATTTCTATGGAGAAATGATTAAAGAGACACCAACTAACAAAAGAGTATGACAATGCTGGTGTATCTCCCCAACTTTGTTCACATTTTATATACATGAAATAATGCGTATATGAAAACAGAATTTTCTATAGCTATGTACCTAGACAGCAACACTCTTTAAAATAACTTACTGTATGCTGCCAATAGTGCGAATTTTGAGATGGAAGTCTCAACAGAGAAAACTAAGACAATGGTTTTCATGGGAAAAGAAGACATTAGAACAAAAATATTGATATTTTGGAACAATTAAATCACTTCAGTTACCTAGGATGTGAGGTGACATATGGCTACAGCAAAGATATAGGAATTAAGTTCAGCAAATTCAACCGTATATGTGAAACGACCCATAGAAACCTTAAAAACAAAACCAGGAAAGATACTCAATTTAAATTTTACAAAACTCTTGCAGTCCCCTCACTATTCTCTGGAAACGAGACGCGGGTGATTAAACAAAAAAACAAGAAAGCAGTATCAGCCTCAAGAAGTGAAACTGCTGAGAACTGTTAAATGCTTCACAATAGAAGACAAAAAAGTCAAGATATTAGTGAGGAACTAAAAATTTTTTGTTTAAATGATAAATTCCTAGATTACTGAAGAAAACAAAATGAGCACCTATAAGAAAATGAGCGTGAGAGCTCCCCTTACAGGCTCGAAATTGTGAGTGCCAAGCGTGATGAGGAAGACTCCAGCAAGGATTGGTACCATAATAGGCAAATTTGCCTAACACCTGAAGAGGAGAAGAAACAGAAGAAGAAGATAATGATGATGATAATGATAAATAATTTCCTTATATGTGTAACTGGTGTACTGATCACTTAGACGTAAGTGTAGATAGTTGACCAGTGTATAGGTAGATGGTGTCTTGTGACTGGGTGTAGCTGTTAGGAGCCAGGTAAGAAGCAATTAGCAGCGGTATTACTCAGTTTTCTACTGCAGAGGAGTGAATACCTCTGGCGTTGTATTAATTTTGTTATTATTTCAGGACGATATTTTGTGTTATTAAAGCCTGTTAAAGTATGTTTAGGCCTCAAAAATATAATAATAATGTTTCCTATCTTGTTAAACTGGTCTTTGCATAGTAAAGAAGGGGTAATAAAAATGTTGAGGCCTATATCTGCACAACACCCAGCCGAACTCTACTCTGTCTAAATCCCACTCTACACTAGCACAGTCAAAGAGGATGTTGTTGTTGTTGTGGTCTTCTGTCCAGAGACTGGTTTGATGCAGCTCTCCATGCTACTCTATCCTGCGAAAGCTTCTTCATCTCCCAGCACCTACTGCAACCTATATCCTTCTGAATCTGCTTAGTGTATTCATCTCTTGGTCTCCCTCTACGATTTTTACCCTCCACGCTGCCCTCCAACGCTAAATTATGATCCCTTGATGAATCAGAACACGTCCTACCAACCGATCCCTTCTTCTAGTCACGTTGTGACACAAATTTCTCTTCTCCCCAATTCTATTCAATACCTGCTCATTAGTTACGTGATATACCCATCTAATCTTCAGCATTCTTCTGTAGCACCACATTACGAAAGCTTATATTCACTTCTTGTGCATCTATTACCGTCCATATTTCACTTCCATACATGGCTACACTCCATACAAATACGTTCAGAAACGACTTCCTGACACTTAAATCTAGACAGGATATACCTGATGAAAATAAATCTAGTCGTGTCGAAAATCGACCTTAATTTGAGGAAGAAATTATTGAGAATGTACGTTTGGAACACAGCAATGTACAGGAATCGCTCCTTGAAAATCGTAAAAGAAGAGAATCTAAGCATTCAAGATGTGGTGTTATAGAAGGATGCCGAAAATTAACTGGACTCATAAAATAGTAAGTTCAGACCTTATTTACACTAAAGCGTAGCAAGTAGCTTCTGTCGAAATCACTTTTGAAGTTGGCGATTTGAATTTAAACAACATACAAATATTAAAGAATTCGACTTTTTTCATCTGACTCAAACATGATGATGTCTGACCAGAAATTCTCCCTTGTGCCCTATGCCATGTTAAAAAATATAACGAGTATAGGTGCAGGTGGTAGCTTCATAGGTAGCTTCATAGATACACCCATCAGTGTATTGGTCGCTTTTTCTCTGCGTCAGACACCCTTTCCGCAAACCTGTCACAAACCTTACGACCTGATGTTTCCTGCATCACTGCCTACGCCCATCAGTAGACTTAGCGTTTGGCGTCCATGAATCCACAGTTCATTGCTTGACCTACGTCCCAAGGGGAAGTACGCGCTAATGGCTTGCTTTTGCTACATGTACTTGGAGGTACTAACCAACCTAGAAACATGTTACTCCTAATAGCTGTAATTATTAGTCTACAAATGACCTAAATACTGATGTTATGTTGTTCAGTACACCTTCCTCAGTCACCAACAGAAATATCTGTACGTATACCGGCTACATGCTGTGTATATCCTCAATCTATTCGTTTCAGGCGGTGCAGTAGCGGTTTATCTACTCTGTACGTAGAATTATTTTCGCATAATACATTGCAAAAATGCCTATTCGATCGTCCGAGCACGAATTCGTATGGTTATGTGGGTTAATAAGCCCCATCAGAGACGTCGGTGACAGGAACCTTGCGCTTCTTCATTTAAAAAGGAGAGGCAGTTACAGTCTGAGTAGCAATACAACGACTAGGCGAGGGTCGCTAACAGTCTCGATAGTGGCCGCCACTTCCCTTGTCGCTCGATCGCCTGCCGCCGCGTAGCAAATCCTAGCAGCGCAGCCGCCAACCAAAGAACTTGCTGACCTCTGGCAGATGGCTTTCACTAAGCCGCGGTGTCCGTAGTCGGTTCCGCTTAGAGTGACGGTTATCGATCTCCAACGTCCAGCTCTCTCCAGTCTTTCGAGAATGTTTGCTTACTTATATCTCAACTGTATTTTGTTTCTGTGGGAGCGAGAGATTGTAAGGCTTTGATAAAGCCGAGAGATACGTCGGGGTAAGAGCAGTTAATTTCTGGCCTTCCTCTAAAGTGGGTCAGGTCCCAACAGAAGAGGCGGTTTTCCTGTCCCTTACGGTTCATCAAAACTTAACACTCTCTTGCTTCTATATGAAGATTTCAGAAGATGTTTGATGAAATTCTTGCCAAAACGGCAGTCCTCCATATTCCTCGTCAACCGTGTGTAGTTTGCTAGAAAAGCAACAAGGGAAACTTGTAGTGGCAGACAAAAATCGGAACTTACGAAACTATTTGCATGTGAACCATGTCCATATTGCTTCGGTAAATAAACCACTCTATTCATTCTTAGTAGTCCAAATTACACGCTAGAACTTTTAGTTTTTAGTTATTGTTCATCGGACAGCACAAAGAGAAGTCGCTACGGGGAAAGAAAAAAAACAATGCACAGTTTTCCTCGAACGTTATGAGAGGGTCATCTCTGAAGATGTTTTCATATCTTTCAGATCTTCATCTGCTAAATTCATATCCATCATGACGTTTCAAAGGGGTAACTTGCGTCTCGAGGTGCGCCAGGTCGATTTTGTTCATCGATTACTGAAAATATTATAGCTTCGTTGCGGTAGCTAATGGAGTGAATCAGTGTATGTCACACCGCCACACACATACACACACACACACACACACACACACACACACACACACACACGTTTCTGTACTTGCAATTTGTGCAATTCTAGTATATTACAGTAAAGGAAAAAGCTTTGTACTCTGTGGACACCTTAAGGCTTGATGGGGGAGCCACAATTTCTCCCGTCCTGAAAAGCAAAGGTAAAATAGCTGAGAAGTGGCGCTTGTCCGTTACTCAACAATATTTTTCAAGTAATGAACCAGATTAGAATTTTCCAGGTGAGTTATTAAACAGAAAAGCTTTTTTTGTTTTGTAAAAAATGTGTGTAGGAGACAAATTATGGAAATCTATTTCTGCCAAGAAGAGAATGGTGGCTGTTTTCTTCACCGTAAGATCAGTGTTGTAAGACTCGATTACCAAGTTACAGACTCTAGCAAATATTGCAGCATGTTACAGATGAGCCTAAAATTAAAGCTCCAAAATTGAGATCGTATGGATCTTTTTTCCACTACTATATTCCAACATCTTGTTCACAGCCTGATGTTAAGTAATTGATTGCAATAACTGAAATTCTTGAGCGTATTACCTATACTTCTCAACTTGTCACATACGACTGTCTTATTCCAACAAGTGATGCCTCAGACCGGAGGGATAGCGAATTTCTGTGTCGAGATAAGTTTGTTCTGTCCAGACAACAGGAAACAATTACCTTGAGCAACTCTAATCTGTAGCAGTGTTCCTGTTTATCCGTTGCCTAATCATGACAATGACGCAAAGACAGCTCTAGTAACACTAACAGTTCCCCATTTTCACTAATTTTACTGTTTGCGCAAATATAAGATGTGAGAATATTTTATCAAATAAATAGCTTGAATGCGTCAAGTTGAATCAGTACTCCATCCGTAGATAGATACGGAAAGTCCTCAAACGCTTTTGTATTCGACACTAGTTGTCTTCAGTTCAAGCAGAAAGCGGAAACACAAAAATTAATCTGAAGAGTTCGGATAATCATACAAAGAAGAATATAAATAGGAAAGATTCCATTCCCAGTATCACCCTGCTCTACATATATAAAAGAAAGTTTTGCATCACCTCGGTTCCGAGAGTTCCGGAACCTGTACAGAAAACTTGAATAGATATCAACATAAACATCACTTCAGCACTTTTTATTGCTCATGAAAACAACACATTGCATGTTGTACCACCATACAGCGAGACCTTCAGAGGTGGTGGTCCAGATTGCTGTACACAACGGTACCTCTAATACCCTGTAGCAGGTCCTCTTGCATTGATTCATGCC
Organism: Schistocerca piceifrons; assembly: GCF_021461385.2. NCBI lineage: Eukaryota > Metazoa > Arthropoda > Insecta > Orthoptera > Acrididae > Schistocerca > Schistocerca piceifrons. Next base: position 427,182,114 of record NC_060142.1, read on the forward strand.
TGTATTCGTCGTGGCATACTATCCACAAGTTGATCAAGGCACTGTTGGTCCAGATTGTCCCCCTCATCAACAGTGATTCGGCGTAGATCCCTCAGAGTGGTTGGTGGGTCACGTCGTCCATAAATAGCCCTTTTCAATCTATCCCAGGCATGGAGACCATGCTGGACGCTCTAGTCGAGCGATGTCGTTATCCTGAAGGAAGTTATTCACAAGATGTGCACGATGGGGGCGCGCATTTTCATCCATGGAAACGCATGTCTCGCCAATATGCTGCCGATATGGTTGCACTGTCGGTCGGAGGATGGCATTCACGTATCGTACAGCCGTTACGGCGCGATCCATGACCACCAGCGGCTATGTCGGCTCCACATAATGCCACCCCAAAACAGCAGGGAACCTCCACTGTGCTGCACTCGTTGGACAGTGTGTCTAAGGCGCTCATCCTGACCGGGTTTGCCTCCAGACACGTCTCCGACGATTGTCTGGTTGGAGACACATGCGACACTCATCGGTGAAGAGAACGTGATGCCAATCCTGAGCGGTCTATTCGGCATGTTGTTGGGCCTATGTGTAACGCGCTGCATGGTGTCGCGGTTGCGAAGATGGACCTCGCCATGGATGTCGGGAGTGAAGTTGCGCATCATGCATCCTATTGCGCACAGTGTGAGTCGTAACACGATGTCCTGTGGCTGCACGAAAAGCATTATTCAACATGGCGGCTTTACTGTCAGGGTTCCTCCGAGCCATAATACGTAGGGAGCGACGTCCACGGCAGTAGTAGCCCTTGGGCGGCCTCAGCGAGGCATGTCATCGACAGTTGCAGTCTCTCTGTATCTCCTCCATGTCCGAACAACACCACTTTGGTTCACTCCGAGACACTTGGACACTTCCCTTGTTGAGAGCCCTTCCTGCCACAAAGTAACAATGTGGACGCGATCGAACCGCGGTATCGACCGTCTAGGCATGGTTGAACTACAGACAACACGAGCCGTGTACCTCCTTCCTGCTAGAATGACTGGAACTGATAGGTTGTCGGACCCCCTCCGTCTAATAGGCGCTGCTCGTGCATCGTTGCTTACATCTTTGGGCGGGTTTAGTGACATCTCTGAACAGTGTCTGTAATACAATATCCCTAGTCAACGTCTATCTTCAGGAGTTCTGGGAACCTGTGTGATTGAAAACTTTTTTGATGTGTGTATAATGATATAGTGCTAAATAAATTGAGAACTTAAGTTTCGATTTGCTAACAAAGGTCATCTTTTGACTCCTGCAGTGTCGGCGGCCAGAAAAAGATCGTGGAATTTCTGTCGAAACATCTGTTTTATTTTATTATATTTTACCTTGCAGAACATCCCAAAGAATTTTTTGCTTCCATACTGACAGTATATATGCTATATTCCACTGCTAAGGGATGTGACAACCGGCTAGAAACTGAGATTGTATCGGTGGTCACACTGACACAATGTTTAAGGAAATAGACTGGCCTTCACTTGGAAGCAACTAAACATCGTTTGCTACGGAGATATTGTTGATGAAATGGCTCTACATCTCCGAGGTCAGAGTAGTACTGAAAACAGAATTAACTAAATCTAATCTTGGAAGCAGAATTATACAAATAAAACACACCACAATAAGACATCAACATTATTTACTTGCTCCACAACGGATTTCGAGGCTTTTACTCCGTTATCTTAACATGGAGAGTACTATTACGTTACTGAGGTGTGTGTGATGCAAGTTTTATTGTGTTTCTCTTTCAGAAGGTAACTACAAACGTTACAACAAACAGTGAAAATAATAGGAGGTTGAAAATATTTTTACACTTATATTGTCACGTCGTACCCTCAATAAAGTCCCAGTCCGACATCTGGTTCGTCAATGGTGTACGACACTTAGCACTGTAAATACTTTCATTACGATCGCCAACGTACAGATGCTAGAGAACTGCTGGGCTCCTAGACGGTGCGCGCTGCTGTTTACACAAGCATTACAAACATAACAAATTTCTACATTCTTCCAGAAGTGATAAATACTAAACAGCTGCCTTGGGGTTGGGTCTGAATCTACGATCCACAGCAAATTAACCAGAAACGCTAACCTCTGCACCCTACTGCGCGCACCGCTCTTCGCAACTTGCTCCTTTTGCTGGAGAAACAGCGATCCACGGTTTCAGAATTTCTCGTTGGAGCCGACTGCAGCGTACTTGTCAATGGACCTCTGTACGGCGACGCTGACAGACTCGGGTGCTCTCGTCGTATTGCCGCATCTTCTTTTCTACGTTGAACATTGAAAGTAGCACCTCCCGTTAAAGTTTTGCTGTTATCAAGCAGTCTTCAGCCTCCTTGAACCTCCCACTGTCGACGTGCGCATCTGGACTGTAGTAGTGCTTTGTAAGGAGGGGACGACTTCCATGCGCTTCTTTATGAGTGGTCATAAACCTACCCTGTTAGTGAAGTCCTACAAGCGACGAAGGCTACTATACGACCCATAGTAGCGTTTTATTGCTCACTGCTTTGCATTACAGCGCTCTCGGTTCTTTTCCTGGGTGTCCAGGGTATGCGAGCCAACTGTCTTGCTTCTTCGGTCCTAGTGATGAGGTACGTACGTAGTCACCCTGCGTGTCGTCCGGTTGAAACGACAACCGCGTATCCATTGTCGTTTTGGCCTCGGGACCGTTGAGCAGAAAGAAGGCTCTGAGCACTATGGGACTTAACATCTGACGTCATCAGTCCCCTAGAACTTAGAACTACTTAAACCTAACTAACCTAAGGACATCACACACATCCATGCCCGAGGCAGACTGAAGCGCCTAGAACCGCTCGGCCACGCCGGCCGACCAGAAAGAAGGCTGCAGAGTGTCTTGCTTCGCCGTGTTATATGCGAATGTCACAATGGTCAGTATTGTATCCCAATCTCTCTGTTTGACAAACGAACATCTACTAACGTCATAGTAAAGCGTTCCTTGAAGCCATTTGCTTGTGGATGGTAGGCTGTTGTCATCCCGTGGATGATGTCGCAACATAAAATTACTTCTTCTATTAGTCTCAACTTGGAAAACTTTCCCACGATCACCATTCCGGCTACCCCATGTTTCAAAATGACGTTTTCTGCTACTAACCTTGCAGTATGCAGACTATTATTCATCGATTCCCGTTTGTCAAATTCGAGAACCTCCTTAAGAGATCGATTCCATTCGTAGCAGTGGCGATGCTGTTGGCGGAACTTGGTACCAAATGTCCTGGAGGTAATTGTGGCACATGACTCCGTTGCTGGCATTTCTTACAGGAACTCTCGTAGTCTCTAAAGGACTGGAGGGACCCGATCAGTGATACCTGCGTCTGATTCCGTATAGAGTCTTCACGAATCCCACGTGACGTGGTGGTGGAAAAACTTCACGATAGCTGGCGATAGATGGCCTGTGATGACGAGCAATCATTTCCACCCCATCAGACCTAGTTCCTCTTATACAATGTTCTGCTCATTAATTGGAATCTTCATCCCTTAAGGCATCTATGTTTTTCGGCAATGCCAGATTTTCCCTCTGTTCAGCAGCAATGTTATTTAATCCAGCAATGACTGAGATTGTGTCCACGCTGCCGTGCCGCCAAAGCCAGCCAATATTCTTGTGTTTGCGTCCGTTTTTGCATACAACTGTCACATCGTCGTCCTCGCCAGACGGATTCTTGACGCTAGGCAGCTAGCATAAAGAATAGTGATCCGTCACAGTGGTGCGTGCTTTGCCAAACAAATGCGGTTAGTGTTTGTGGATGGCCCAAACAACTGCAAGGCAGTCTTTCTCTATTATAGAATAGTCTATTTCGGATTGGGAAAGTACTCTGGAAGCATTAGCTTTCACCTTTTCATCACCTTTCCGAATCTGTACTGGAACAGCACCTATCGTACAACCACTAACTCTGATGTGAAGTTCTGTCTGGCGTTTTCGTCATACAATTCTAGGACTGGAGAATATATTAACGCCGTCTTAACGACAAATATCTACCTTCCTTGAACACCATTCCAGGAAAATTTGATGTCTTCCTGCAGTAGTTCTTGCGAGGACGTGCCTTCGTACAGAAGTCCTCTATGAATCGCCGGCAATACGGGCACGTTACTAGAAAATTATTCACGTTAAGAATCTATCGCGAAAGTCTAAAAATCTTTAACTGTTCTTATATTCTGTGGTTTGGGACGGAGTCCATCGACATTAATTAGATGTCCCAGGATTTTTACTTCTTGGGCGACGAAGAGGCAGATTTTCGGATTCAGGCAGAGGCGAGCAGCTTGAACCCACTTCAACATGTTCGTCAGGCGGCAAAGACGTTCTTAGTCTTCGAAAAATCGACAATGTCATCCAGCTAGCAAAGGCATACCGTCCATTTAAGGTGTCTAAGCACTTTATCCATCATCCGTTCAATAATGGCTTAGACGTTACACATATTCGGCAGAATTTTTAACTCTTGGAGGCTTTAGGAATTATGACGGTAGTCTTTTCCCGGTCACCGACGCTATTCCTAGGCCAGGACAGATCCTGTTGGCAGTTAGATAATACCGGGTGGTTATAATCAAAGTGCAGCCGCTCACAGGCATCCAGTGGGTGCTTTAATTATCTTACACGGCGTAACTTTGTTGATGTTCTAATGCTTTAATGCGGAACCGATTTACGACTGGAAAAAAATATTTCCAAATTTGGCCACCAGGTGCAAATCTGCCGCGGTGAATTCATGAAATACGTATGGGAATCTTTCCATATGTAATGGATTAGGCACGGAATGTGGTCAGAAAAGATCAAACAAGTGAGGAAGGCATTATGTTGGTTTTATTGTTAACAGCCGCTTATACAATTTGTTAAACATGAGCACTGGAGACGTCGATGAGATGCTGCATCCGTAAAACGACGTGGTCAACAGCTGCTCGCAGCAGTTTCAGTGGAATCTGACAAACGTGTTCCTAAATACTTGCATTCACATCAGGTAGAGACCAAACCTGTCCCTGGTAAACGGGTGTTTTTACAAATTCCCAGAGCCAAAAGTATTTTAAATATCCCCTGAGCCAAAATTAACACGGATTCAGATGATTTGATCTTGCATGCTATGCATCTGGAAAATCCCTGGAGACAGCAAGTGCACTTGAAGGTTGCATCAAGAAAATCTTTCACTGTTCGAGCGATATGACGTGTTGCCCCATCTTCCAAAACAGTGGGATCCATACAGCTGCGCTCTTCCAAAGCAGAAATCAGTCGCTGTGCAAGGAGGTCTCGATAACCTGCATACGTTACCCTACATCTGACACGCCCTCTGGGTGTATTATCTTCAAGGAAAAACGGACCGAAAATAAAGGTGCTTATGAATCTAAACCACAGTCACGTATCCCACACTCGGCAGTTATGTGTATTCACCGCATCCTGTAGGGTGTAATGTGCCTCGTCACGCCATAGAATATTGCCCGGCCACAATTCATCAGCTCCGAACAGTGCCAGAAATCGAAGGGCACATCCAGAACGTTGCTGCGGATCGTCGAGGTTTAACTGCTGCAGCGCCTGGATCTTGTACGGGCAACAGCATAAAATAGACCGCAAACTTTCCATGCTGTTGGCCATGGAATGGACCATTCTCGTGACACTGCACGAGCACTAGCACTACCAGCCTACTGCCTGGTCAGTTAATAGCAGCAGCAACTTCATAAATAATTTTCACCTGGATAGGACGCCTTCCTCTTCCAAATGCCACGCCAAGCTCACCCATGTTTTCGAATTTCCTTATAATCTTCCTTAAACCGTTTTATGACATCGGGCCTCTCTTCAGACCTTTCAGTCGGCGATACTTCCTCAATACAGGACTGTAAATGCTGATATCGTACCATCATACAAACAGTGTACAGCGCTAGATTTGCACCTGGTGGCCAAAATTTAAACTAATTTGTTTTCCAGCGTAAATCATTTCTGGCGAATTGAACGAATCCTTTCAGCTATTTTGGCGGATCATATCCAGCATCTTCGGAAAGCACTGATAGATGCCTGGTGTGCAGATGACTCATTGATGCTTTGAAATCTGTTGGTTTCCTGAATATACGGACCTTGGTAACGATGTACTAATTGTATTAAGGTTCGTGTCCGCGTAGGCGACGGGTTTCACGTTGCCTAGTTGAATCCAAGGTCATATAGATGTTCTGAAATACCCAGAGCCTCCACCTAAGAATACAAGTCGTAAATGCAATAAACTTTCAATTCAAAAGTAGGGTGGTACAACGCTGTGCACTGAAAGCATGTTTATTATGAATACCAACATCCAGATGGAAGCAAACTGAGCTGCTGAACAGAACGTGATGATATTTACACCCCACCGAATATTCCAGAATATACAAACATTACAAACATAAGAACTTTCGAGAAAATTCCAGAAATAACAGATAATTGCTGCTGTCTGTGTTTGAACTGACGGCCCGCAGCACGCCAGCCTGCGACCGTAACTGCTGAGCCACATTGCATGCAGCACAGCTCGCTGCAATATTTAACTTTGCTTAATTACTATAATCGTATGTCACGAAAAGTACTATTAATCTGTTCACCAGAGGCACAGAAATACATTTCACTTGTTACCATTCTGCTTCTCATGCTCTATTTTTATTCTATTTTGGGGACGTTTTGCAGTTATTCGATGTGTATATTTTAGCCTGTGTCTTCCCCTACAATATTTACATCTACGGCTCCCTGCAGTTCCGGGGCAGTTATTTCTTGATTTCTCAACACATGTACTATCATCTTACTAGTCTTCTAATCAGTGTTTTCCACATAAATCTTTCCTCCCTTATGCTGCGGAGAACCTGTTCATTCCCTGTCACTCCATTCAATTTTCACTGAATTTTTGTAACAACTCAAATGCTATGTTACAGGCACTCATTCCCAAAAACTTATTTACCGAATTAAGATCTGTATTTCCATTAGTCGTTTGTTACGTAGAGGAATGCTACATTTGCCCATGTTAGTCTGCTTTCATGTCCTCCTTGCTTTGTACATTCTCATTTTTTTTTTTCCATGATAGCAGAATTACTTCACTTCTTTTGCTACAGAGTCTCCCCGATTTTGATGTTAAGTTGGTCGTTAATCTATTTCTGATGCTGCACAATACCTTTCTCTTATTTCAGTTCACTATTTATCAATGTTATGTGCCCAGGAGGCATCTATTCGTTGCTTTTGATGTTGCTGCCCTCAGTTCTTTCATCTTTTGAAGTTGGTTATACACTGATGTGGCAGATCTACTTTTTCCCAGCGTAGTGTAGCAGCTCGACATGGCACGGGCTCAACAGGTCGTTGGAAGTCTCCTGCAGAAATACTGACCCATGCGGCCTCCATAGTAGTCCATAACTACGAATGTGTTGCCAGTGCACAATTTAATACACGAACTGAACTCTCGATTATGTCCCATAAATGTTGGATGGAATTCATGCGATCTGGGTGGCCAAATCACTCTCTCGAATTGTGCTGAATGTTCTTCAAACCAGTCTCGAACAATTTTCGCCTTGTGATTGGCGCGTTATCATCTGTAAAAATTCCATCGCATATGGCTGCAAATGGCCGGCCGGTGTGGCCGAGCGGTCCTAGGCGCTTCAGTCTGGAACCGCGCGAACGCTACGGTCGCAGTTTCGAATCCTGCCTCGGGCATGGATGTGTGTGATGCCCTTAGGTTAGTTAGGTTTAAATAGTGCTAAGTTCTAGGGGACTGATGACCTCAGATGTTAAGTCCTATAGTGCTCAGAGCCATTTGAACCATTTTTGGCTGCAAATGGTCTCCAAGTAGCCGAGCATAAACATTTCGAGTCAGTGATCGGTTCAATTGGACCAGAGGAATCAGTGCATTCCACGTGAATACAGTCAACACCATTATGAAGCCACCACCAGCTTGCACAGGGCGTTGTTGAGAAGCGGAGTCAGTGGCTTAGTGGGATCTGCGTCACGTTCGAACCATATTGGCTCTTGCCAACTGACATCGGAACTCATCCAATCAGGCCACGGTTTTCCAGACGCCTAAGATCCAACCGATATGGTTACGATCTCAAGTGAGGTGGTGCAGGCGATGTCGCGCTGTTAGAAAAGGCACTCACGTCGGTCGTCCGCTGCCATAGCCCATAAACGCCACATTTCGCAGCAGTGTCCTAAGGGATACGTTCGTCGTGCGTCTCACATTGATTTCTGCAGTTATTTCACGCGGGATAGCACTGTAAACACTGCGCAAATGCATCTGCTCTCGGTGGTTAAGTGAAGGCTGTCGGACACTGCTTCATCGGTGGTGAAAGGTAATGCCTGAAATGTGGTATTCTCGGCAGGCTTTTGACTCTGTGGAGTCCGAATATTGAAGTATCTAACGATTCCCGAAATGAAATGTTCCATGCGTCTACCTGCAACTATCACTCCGCGTTCAAACGCTGTTAATTCCCGTCGTGCGGACACACTCACATTGGAAACCTCTTCACATGAATCACGTGAGCACAAATGACACCTACACTTTTTTTTTCTTTATTGAGTTTCGATTCCCCCCGAAAGGGGGGCGGGGGCTGGCAGCAGCTTAGTACGCCGCTCTTCAACCTACAGAATTTGTTTTAAAAAGATGAAGATAATAAATAATAAAAGCAGGCGATAAAATCGGTAATTTAAATGGTAAAATGGCGGAAAATCGTGGAACTTAAAACATAGAACAAAGGGTTGATGATGCTAATAAAATACATATGAAGCAGACAGGCAAAAGAATAGATAGATGATTAAAAAACACAGCGACAGTCTGGTTTCTGCTCGCAAGAGATATAAAATTTACACCCAGTGACAGCACGGTTTCTGTTCGCAACGCTTTGGAAAGACGAACAACACTGCATATTCACTTGAACACTGCACTAAAAAATGGGCACAAATATGATATACCACAGTTGAGGGCAGATGGGGGGGGAAACTGGACAGATGACGGGAAAGGAAAGGGGGGGGAAAGGGGAGGAAAAAAGGAAGTGGGGGGAGGGGGGAAAGGAGCCAGAGCCAATGGAGGTCGAAGACCCATAAGAGGGGGAGCGGGTGCTGGGCAGACGCGACAGGGAGTCGGGAAAGGCAGAGGAGGGATATACAAAAGGACTTGGTTGGGATAGGGGAGGCAGAGAGAGGTTAGGTGGGAAGAAAACAGGATGGAAGGGGGGGGGGGAAGTGGGAGCCTGGGGAAAGGACAGAGGAAAGGACGGGGGGTGAGGATCAGAGTTGATAGGAGGCATAAATGGAGGGACAGAGGGCATCGTCCAGGAGGGGGAGTTGACGGAAGCCACCTTGGGAAAGGAGATGAAGGGTGTAGAGATGGGGGGTAGAGGGGACACAACAGTAAAGGCATGGCAGAGGACGGGGATTGGAGAGGAGAGGAGCAACCAGGGGGTGAGGGGGATCGAGGCAGCAGGAGGTGTAGAGTATGCAGATATGTTCTAGGAATAGGAGCAGATGGGGGCAAGGAATGAGGTCGTAGGGGATCCGTGTGGGGGATGGGAGGCGTATACGGAAGGCGAGGCGGAGTTCATGGCGCTCGAGGATCTGGAGGGACTTATAGAATTTGGAGGGGGGCTAGCTCCGCCAGTGCACTACACTTCTATACCTTGTATACACATCCGTCTGCATATATTCATGTCGCTGTCTCGTGACTTTTGTCACCTCAGTGTAATGTATAATTTATACAAAAAACTTGTAGCAAATTACACTGATTATCTTATATATAGATGTTACCCGCGTCTGCGCTCACGTATCATTAGTTCTGTTAAGAGTAATGGTCACACTGAGTGTTTATAGATTGTTTCATGACAGTGAGAATGCCATGTTTACTCTCCGATTCTTCGACCTCCACGCAAGCGCCATGTGCATCCCACTTGCGTACACCAAATTTAAAAGCATTAGTAATGCTCAAAAAGATAATACAACTACTCCAGTTAAAAAAGGATGGAAAACTTGTTTTAGAAATTTTGTAACGTGGTTTTATTTTCACTGATGTAAAAAAAGGCTTTCCATTCCCTACTTAACATTCTTAGGGATAGATTTTTTTTTCACTAACTAAAATAGCCTTTGTTCTCCCTCAGGGTTGAAGCTATCTCCATATCACGTTTAATCAAAATCGGTTCAGCAGTTTAGGCGTGAAAACGGAACAGACGGAATTAGTTTCCATTTACCTCATATGATACTAGTATGAATTACATCAATAGTTGTTCTACACTCCACGGAAAAAAATTCGAATAAGCTCAATACGTTAAAATTTACTTTACTATTTAACAAATTTTGCAAAATTTTTCTCTAATACCTTTAATTAAATGCCATTTCTTGACTAATACAATACCTGAAGCTCGCCATCAATATCGTTGACAGTGTGTCTTGCATCTTTCATAAGCTGGGCTATGGTAGATCTCTCAAGCGTTTTTTACCTGTATGCGGTAGTACGTCAGATATATACTGTGGGGAAACAACAATAAATTTGTAAAAGGTATATTTTTAGCAAACTGGGCATTTAACTTTACATGTTCAGAACAGGAATCTAATGTAGGTGATTTTATAAAACAAGTTGATATATTAATTTCAAGTTCTGGAATTTTCCTATCAGGTAGTGTAGAAGTGCTGCCATAATGTGTTTTGCGAGCAGACTATGTACTAACATCCTAGGTTAAATTCAAAACCCAACGGCAGCGCTGTTTGCAATGGCATGTGGCGATATGCCTCCTGCGTGGGATGGGTATGTGAAGTCCGAGCCAGGCCTTGTTGATGTTTGCGGGTATTATTATGAGCTGGCACTTAGTTACACCCTCTGTCGTACTTTCACAAGTATAACCCTTCACAAAACCGCGACGACAATCAGCACAGTCTTGTAGATGACACACATTTGACACAGTACATTTAACTGAGGACAGAACCCCATCTCAGCAGTTCAGTATATCTCTGAGACACATAAAAAAAATCTGATTTTTTTCGGTATGAATAAGTGACTTAGTAGACAGTGGGAACTACAGTGGTTTCTCAGGTGTTATATCTTCGGGGGTTCAGTCCGTTGTTGCGTGGTGTACATCCCGTTTATTGAACACAAGACAGAAGAGCAGCTTACACAGAGTACAAATACAGGGCACAGGAACAAATCCACGGGCTGTCGTCGGATAAAAATAAGCGAGAATTCGTCAAAAAACCAATCCCAAAGGATTGTATGGAATAAGCAAGAGTTGTCGTAGGCGACGGGAGAAATTTAAGGATACATAATTCGTCCACGAAATCAATGAGATACCTGTCTTGTACTGGTGGACTACGCGTGAAACATTTGTCATATATTAATTTACCGTAATAGTCGTAAAATCTTACTATGGTACAGTAAGATGCTGATATAGTTCATTGCAGCACTTCCGCCCAAAAGCATAGGATGCAATTTTTATTTATTCGTTCGGCATATACAAGGCAAATATTACAGTGTCATTACAATCCACCAGGAAATTACAACACTACACAATGCTACTTATAGTTTTGAGCCAATCTATGGCTAGGTCAGGCAGGTAATGTATGTCCTTCAGTTCACCACTATATCCTACCACTTCACACACCAATAGGTGTGTTCATTGTCTGGATTTCACCACATTCACACACGGGACTCTCTGCAAGTCCCCAGTTATTCATTAGATGTTTGCATCTTCCCACGCTTGTTCTAAGGCGATTTAAGGCAACCCAGAGCTTCCGAGGGAGGTCAAAACCATTTATCTTCTTGCTGGGGTCATCGATAAGCTTTTGGTTCTTGTGTGTCCGTTTGCGCCATGGTTCCTCCCAGGCTAGCTTTGGTCGATGTTCTGTAATTCCTTGCCAATCTTCCAAAAGGGGGACCTAGATTTTAGCCTGTTGATGGGTGATAAGTCTTGGTGTATAGGGAGTTCTGGATTGTGTACGATCTTCCTATATATTCTTGAGGTCGCCATGGAGCGCCTTATATCAGGGGGTTCTACGTTGGCAAGGACTGAGAGCCAGTCACATGGGGTAGCCCTAAGTGTGCCTGAGATAATTCTCATCGTCTCTTTCAATTGGGTGTCTACTTTATTTACATGCGCACTTTTCGCCCAGACTGGTGAACAATATTCAGCCACGCTGTACACGAGGGCTAATGCTGACGTCCTTAGTGTATTAGCTCCGCACCCCCATGATGTTCCGGCCAGTTTAGACATAATGGCATTTCGAGATTTTAATTTCTGTTTGGTGTCTTCCAGATGGGAGCTGAACGTTAGTGTGCGGTCTAATTTTACTCCCAGATATTTGGGCTTATCTTCAGGTCTGATATGCCGGTCATTCAGGGAAAGCTGTAGTTTCCTGCTTGAAGCTCTGTTATTAAGGTGCATTATGGTACTGGTCGTTTTATTCGGGTTGGGATGCAAATGCCACTTAAGGTAGTAGGTGTTCAGCGCTTCAAGGTCCGTATTCAATGTTTTTTCAAGATCTTCGAAATTTTTGCTTTGGTATGCGATGGCCAGATCATCCGCATACGCAAATTTACGCGACCTGGTGCTCGGCATATCAGATATGTATAAATTAAAAAGGGCCGGCGCCAGGGCTGACCCCTGCGGCAGGCCATTGTTTATGACCATGCTTTTGCTGCTCTTTCCATGGAGATAGACCTTGATCTTCCTGCCTGTCAGCATATTTTTTAGTAATGTGTACGTCTGCAATAAGAAATGATGAGATATTGACCGACGGCAGTACTTATAGCGATGACTGTTCACGCAAAACCATAGTCAGATTTGAACATCTCGGGATAATGAAAATGTTCGTCCGTTTTTGGAATAACTTGTGACAATATATGAATAAGTAATATTTGAAGAATTACTTCAGAGACAAAATGTTGACAGCTATTAATTATGTTGGAAGAGCAGTTGAATGGAATGGACAGTGTCTTGAAAGGAGGATATAAGATGAACATCAACAAAAGCAAAACAAGGATAATGGAATGTAGTCTAATTAAGTCGGGTGATGCTGAGGGAATTAGATTAGGAAATGAGGCACTTAAAGTAGTAAAGGAGTTTTGCTATTTGGGGAGCAAAATAACTGATGATGGTCGAAGTAGAGAGGATATAAAATGTAGGCTGGCAATGGCAAGGAAAGCGTTTCTGAAAAAGAGAAATCTGTTAACATCCAGTATTGATTTAAGTGTCAGGAAGTCATTTCTGAAAGTATTCGTATGGAGTGTAGCCATGTATGGAAGTGAAACATGGACGATAAATAGTTTGGACAAGAAGAGAATAGAAGCTTTCGAAATGTGGTGCTACAGAAGAATGCTGAAGATTAGATGGATAGATCACATAACTGATGAGGAGGTATCGAATAGGATTGGGGAGGAGAGAAGTTTGTGGCACAACTTGACCGGAAGAAGGGATCGGTTGGTAGGACATGTTCTGAGGCATCAAGGGATCACCAATTTAGTATTGGAGGGCAGCGTGGAGGGTAAAAATCGTAGAGGGAGACCAAGAGATGAATACACTAAGCAGATTCAGAAGGATGTAGGTTGCAGTAGGTACTGGGAGATGAAAAAGCTTGCACAGGATAGAGTAGCATGGAGAGCTGCATCAAACCAGTCTCAGGACTGAAGACCACAACAACAACAACAACAACAACAACAACATTAATTATGTACAGTTTTTATAAAATGTCTGTAATTTTCTTTAACTTCAGAGTTGGACTACCCTAATTTGTGTATAAATTTCTGATTACCGAATAGTATAACATATCTAATGTAAATGTAAATAGTATCATTTGTTACTGCGGTGCCACCTAGGGGACATAAGAGGTAGCTTGCCTATCACAGCGCCCGATTCACAAGGGAAAGTTCCCAAATGTCAATAAAAGATCTTGATAAAACTTGGAGAGTGTGTAAAGGGGGGAAAATACTGTAATATGTATTTCTTTGACTGTGCCCAATTTCACTCTTAAGGGGTAAAACATAGTCAGCATATCCGTGACGCATCGTTGTGCCATCAGAATTCCCTAAGTCACTGTCAGCAGTGACGTGAAGTCAGACCCGATGGCTCCGCACACAGTGACGCCATAATTAACGCTGCGGTACTTCTTCTAAATATTGGAAGAATTACGTTGCCGCCATATTTGCCAACGATATCCATCCCAGAACTTGTCAACTGCAGACAGGTCTCTCTTAATTACATGACTTTCGGACAGGGGTAAACTGGGGACATGTGGATTGCGGACAGAGGATTAGTCAGCCAGTTAGCTGATGATGTGCTGATGATGTTTTGTTTTGTGGGGCGCTCATATGCACGGTCACCAGCGCACCTACAAAGTCCCAAACTTTACACAGACCAATCTCGCTTCTTTCAGGAATGATGATGAAATGATGAGGACAACACAAACACCCACTCCAGGGGCAGAAAAAATCCCCAACCCGATCGGGAATGGAACGCGCGACACCGTGACCAGAGGCAGCAACGCTAGCCACTAGATCGCAAGCTGCGGACAGCCAGTTAGCGTTAGCTGGAAGAGACCACGAGGAGGGTGGCTGATTGTCTCCCATAGTCACCAGCTAAATTAAAGCTAAAACGTCGGTCATCGAACATATCATTGACAAACACCAAACTGACAAAAATAAATCGTCCGGTTTCTTCTTCTCCAGTTTTTGGGCCAGAAACTTGAAGCTAAGTCTTTTAACAAAACCGAACCGATCGTGACTTCTTCCCTCAAATCTTCCACTTGTTCTCGTAAAAATTCATCCTTCTCAACAGTTTCTGTTTTTGGTCACGTGGCTTTGTTCGCATTCCTGATTTTCACCACAAGCGGAATCTCCTCAAGACGGTAAACAGAAGGACGGGCAAAATAAAACGAACCGTTCTGTTTACAAGGGAAAGCTTCACAACTGTTGGTGGTATAGTTGCAGATGAGCGAGATTCGGCCCAGGTAGATGGTGTAAGCAAAACTCCAGGGAAGATACATGTGTCGGAACTAGTCCGTAAATCTGTCTATTGCAGGGTTCTGTTTCAACACGCCTCTCAGATGCACTCACCAGGTATAACTGCCATGAAATTATCGGTAAAGTACTCCATCACGTCATCTGGACTCAAAAAAGGCATCCGGAAGAAGTTCTTCAAGTAATAACTCTCTGGCATGTTGGACATTGCCTCATACGTTTTCGGCAGGCCTATTTCCTGTATCCACGGCCACTAAGACTGAGCAAGGTGAAACCGACAGCCGGCTGGGGTGGCCGAGCGGTTCTAGGCACTACAGCCTGGAACCGCGCGATCTCTACGGTCGCAGATTCGAATCCTGCATCGGGCATGGATGTGTGTGATGTCCTTAGGTTAGTTAGGTTTCAGTAGTTTTAAGTTCTAGGGGACTGATGACCTCAGAAGTTAAGTCCCATTGTGCTCAGAGCCATTTGAACCATTTAAAACCGACAACCTCTGATACGGGAATTTGGCCAGACGCTGTTCACTGCTTCATGAATGACAATTTCAAAATCGATGAAAACATCTTTCATTGAATGTCGTAGCCATGAGAATTTTCCACAACATGCTACAACGCTGTTGTGTATGAACAGCCAGGAGAACGAATACAAGTAGCACGTAGACACTACCTCTCAGACCATGAATGTCAAACAATTCTGTGGAGTACCGTGGGCAAATCTTGAAAGTGCCATTCACAGATATTTGCGTGACCTCACTCAGTAGCTTCAAATTATTGGGTGTTGAAAATGTAATGACACGGTTCACGTCGTCTTTAGCCATCAAAAACTATTCGCCACTACTCGTCTTCGGGATGTTGTTGTTGTTGTGGTCTTCAGTCCTGAGACTGGTTTGATGCAGCTCTCCATGCTACTCTACCCTGTGCAAACTTCTTCATCTCCCAGTACCTACTGCAACCTACATCCTTCTGAATCTGCTTGGTGTATTCATCTCTTGGTCTCCCTCTACGATTTTTACCCTCCACGCTGCCCTCCAACACTAAATTTGTGATCCCTTGATGCCTCAGAACATGTCCTACCAATCGATCCCTTCTTCTAGTCAAGTTGTGCCACAAACTTCTCTTCTCCCCAATCTCGTCTTCAGGATGACGAGCTTAATATTGTTGTGCGCTTCCTGTTTGCTACGGGGAAATTTTGGGTGGACTGCAGATCACGCACGATGTATGTTGTATCGAATGCGGCTTTTGTCCTCCTGTGTGATACTTTCGATATCACCATTCTTCATCAGCTCCTGGCGTATCAACTTACTCGACCTGCACGAAATACCTTCGAATGCTTTTCTTTTCAGTGAGTGTCTCAACTTTTTTCAGACAACTCTTGGCTTGTTGGTTTTTCATGGTCGTGCCTGACATTGCAGGCTGTAACTTTATAGGCACTCGACAACTTCAAGTAGCCATTACAAGTTTTTTTAGTACAAGGTCATCCGAGCGTACCATCCATGAACACCCTGTGAAGCCTAAACTTTCATCCGTCCACTACAAACAGTCGATGCGATCTCTCGGTGTCCACTTCTGTGACTGAATCGCTTGCCTCCTTGCAGTATCGATTGGCGATGCTGCAACATATATTACATGATAAAGTGGGAATGCGGAACACATACATGAGAACTGAGTAAATAAAAGTTAACAAAACTCAGAGGGTGAGCAGTACGACATGTTTTTGGAACGTGAGTAAATGACTGTCCAGAGTTCGCAACTTTCATCAGTGATCGTCAAGGGACGATTACCGGATTAGTCGATTAACTAATGAGCCGGATCGGTCCTCAATTCACGTGGCAACACGATGAGGAGGAACCCGGGGTACACAGTTCACATGCAACCGGGCATGTGGGGTAGTGCAGAACAGCATTTCATCGCTGAGCTCAATGCGATGCCAGTCATCAGAAATCAGTGCTTCCCTGTCACTAAGCCGTTTTCATTGTGTTGTTAGCGGCAGCCTATGCAAGGGACAATCATTTCCTAGTATGGCTGCTTCTAGTCTCCGACCATTGGTGCGGGATGACACAGAATTGGTGCAAAGAGTCCGCTACTTGATCTCGGATGACAAGCACAAATGCAAAGGTGTTACTATGCGCTTAGAGCATCATATGGCGTTCCTCTCTTGTGTTGGTCAGACATGGTCGACTGGAACCTTGATGACGAGTATGCGTGCCCTCACGTTCCCATGCAGTCCAACGTTGGGTCAGTGTCACATGTGAATGCCCCACAAATCTGGATACTGTACGATTCCACCAACTGGCCAAACGGAGACTGATACTGAGGCCCTTTTCAACCTCTCAAGTGCTGATTTCGCTGTCTCAAACGAGTACACGGCATTTTCGTGTCTTTCACAGTGATCACTCAATATCTGTCGCTATTCACGCCCCTTTTACACCTTGCCAGGTCTGAAAACAACACTAATGTACTCTGGTGGCCACTGTACTCGTCACAGACTATATATATATATATATATATATATATATATATATATATATATATATACCTGCAACCTTCCAGGGTAGCTGAGAGCGCTAGTGAGCTGTTTAATGGACTCAGGTAGGCGCGCCAGCGCTGGATCGAATCCGCCCGGCGCATTAACGACGAGGGCTGGTATCTGGCCAGCCTGGATGTAGTTTTTAGGCGGTTTTCCACATCCTGTTAGGTGAATACCGGGCTAATCCCCACGTTCCGCCTCAGTTACACGACTAGCAGACATGTTTGCACTGTTTCATGGCTTACACTAGATGCAGACAGCACTAATTCCGTCCCAGGGTGTTCGGGGTGACGACAGGATGGGCATCCGACCACCCTCTGCAACTAACACTTCCAATTCCATAGTAACAAGTCGACCCCGCGTTTAAGTGGGACAAAGGCCCGAAGAAAATGATGATAAGTTATGTACATACCCACTGACTGTGTTTGTATGTGTAAGAAACTACACTGACATTCAACACGTCTTCTTCGTGCTTCAACTTTTTTGGTTAGGCATTATGTCTAAGGCCAAAAATTATGAATATGTTAGAGGACCCTCAACTGAGTGCTTTGAGTTTAGAAACTAATGGTCACAATTGAATATTTGGTTAATTTAACATACACAAACAACCTTATAATAACAAATAGGAACTGTTCATAGACAATAGACAGCCTCATAGCTATCATTACAACATAATACATTGAGAGAATTGAACTATGGGTACACAATCATTGCTTGTACACGCTGTTCATGACCCCGAGAATAATTACTGCTCCACTAGTATCTCTAGCACTGTATACCTTGAAGCCCAATTTTACGAGCAAATTGACAGGTAATCTCTAGCACTGTATACCTCGAAGCGCAATTTGACGAGCAAATTGACTGGTAATCTTTTGTCACACGACCCAACTTCATCATCTTCGGTGCTACTGTGAGGACAATCCTTTGACGGAAACCTTGGCCGGCTTCTCGTGGCTTGAATGATGCAATCTCTTGCAAGTTTGTTTTAGCGATTATCGCCATATCACTGAAATCAACTACCTGCGTAGGATACATAAGGTAGCGGCATGTGTAATGCACAAACCCATACGCGAGAGTCGAACCTGTAACCTCAACTTTCACGGGCCGCTTCCGTGCACTGAGACTACAGAGATTGGTGGCCGCTATAGATGAATCTCCGTACGTCCTGTTGGCTGTAAGGTATTACTAATTGAAAGTTTTACGCACACGCTTATCGGAAAACGTGATTTTCTAATTAACGTCCTAGGGTAACTTTCTAGTTTGGCCTTCACAATCACCTTGCGTTCACCTTCTTTGAACCAATCTGCCGACGAGAGCATGCTGTTCACGCAGTCACTCAATCTGAAGCACTCGTCTGTTGCGGACAGGTCGTAGATTTCTCACAGCTGATGCCTTAACATGCTACTCGAGGAAAATACTCAGAACTTGTAATTCTATCTTGCGCTGACATTTAGCACGTGAAGAGAAATTCAAAGCCATAAAGTTGTAGAGGATTACTTGAGCGAAACACTTTCAATGCTGATATTTTTCTTTTACTCAGTCATATTTCGATGGTGTTAAATCACTGGTTTCGTTTTAGTTTCTGTAATAAAGTTGAATATGTAGCAATAGACCCGGGCACGTCACAATTTGAATTGCAATTTTGGCAAGACATGTGACGTACCCATCTCCACACTTTGTGGTTTGCGTTTGTTTGGTGTAACTGGGAAATTTTCTTTACAGTATGTCGTCTCCAACTGAAAACGGTTTAGAATCTCTTTTACAAAGCTTTTGCCTAAAATTCAAAATAAACGAATGCGTATTTTTAGCTGCTCTTCCACACAGAAATATTCACTTTTCGTTTAAAGTGCTACTGAAACACTACTTATTTTCTGGCATACGTTTACTTACCCTAGTGGTCCAAACTATTATGACCTCCTGCTTAATACTGTGTTCTTGCACCTTAGGAACGTAATACATCAGCAGTTATGGGTGGGTAGATATCCGCAGGAATGCGCCACCAAGTGTCAAAGCACAGATCACGCAGTTCCAGTACATTTCGCAGCGGCGGTTTGTGGTCACGAAGCTAGCGACTGACAGCGTCCCAGGTCTGTTCCACTGGGTTCCGATCATGCGAGTTTGGCGGCCAAGATATGAACTTCGTTCACTATGGTACTCCGCAAACCACAGCAGGGCTGTTATCGTCTTGTAGTAAGAAGAGTTATCCTGCTGGAACATCTACATCTACACCTACATACATACTCATCAAGCCACCGTATGGTGCGTGGCGGAGGGTACTCTGTACTGGTCATTTCCTTTCCTGTCCCACTCGTAAAGAGAGAGAGAGAGAGAGAGAGAGAGAGAGAGAGAGAGAGAGAGAGAGAGAGGAAAACTGTCTTTATGCCTCCGTAAGAGCTCTCATTTTTCTTTTCTTATCCTCGTGGTCCATACGCGAAAGGTATGTGGAAGCAGTAGAATCGTTCTGGGGTCAGTCTCAAATGGTGTTTCTCTAAATTTCCTAAACAGAGATTCTAGAAAAGAACGTCTGCTTCCTTCCAGTGGTTCCCATTTCAATTTCCGAAGCATATCCGTACTACCAGCTGATTCTTGTTCGAACCTACCGGTAATACATCTAGCAGCCCGCCTCTGAACTGCTTCGATGTCTTCCTCTAACCCTACGTGGTGCGGATACCAAACACTCGAACTGTACTCAACAATCGATTGCCCTAGAGTCTACATACGGTGTCCTTTATACATGAACCATACTTTCCTAAAATTCTCTCAGTAAACCGAAGTCGACAACTCGCCTTTCCCACTAAATACTTACATGCTGATTCCATTTCGCATTGCTTTGCAAAGTAACGCCTTGATATTTAGTCGATGTGACAGTGTCAAGCAGCGCCCTACTAATGCTGTATTCGAATATTATGGGTTTGATTTTGCTTCTCATCCGGTTTAACTTACATTTTTCTACGTTCAGGGCTAGTTGCCATTCATCAAACCATCTACAAGTTTTGTCTAAGTCATCTTGTATCCTGCTACAGTTATTCAACGATGCTGACGTCCTGCCGACCGCGTTGGCCACGCAGTTCTAGGCGCTGCAGTCCGGAACCGCGCGACTGCTACGGTCGCAGGTTCGAATCCTGCCTCGGGAATGGATGTGTGTGATGTCCTTAGGTTAGTTAGGTTTAAGTAGTTCTAAGTTCTAGGGGACTGATGACCTCAGATGTTAAGTCCCATAGTGCTCAGAGCAATTTGAACCATTTTAATTGATGCTGACGTCCGATACACCTCAGCATCATCAGCAAATAAACACGAACTGCTGTCCACGAGGTAATTTACGTATATAGAAAATAACAGCGGTCCTATTACACTTCCCTGTGGCATTTCTTGTCTCTTATGAACACTCACCGCCGAGGACAATATACTGGCTTCTATAACTTAAGAAGTCTTCGAGCCACTTACATACCTGAGAACCGATTCTGTATACCTTCGTTAACAATCGGAAGTTTGGCACCGTGTCAAATGTCTTACGGAAATTTAGAAATATGGAATCCGCCTGTTGCCCTTCATCCATGGTTCGCAGTATCTCATGTCAGAAAAGGGCAGGCTGAGGTAGCACGGGTGATGTTTTGTAATCTCGTGCTGATATGTGGACAGAAGCTTTTCGCTCCCAAGAAAATACACTCCTGGAAATTGAAATAAGAACACCGTGAATTCATTGTCCCAGGAAGGGGAAACTTTATTGACACATTCCTGGGGTCAGATACTTCACATGATCACACTGACAGAACCACAGGCACATAGACACAGGCAACAGAGCATGCACAATGTCGGCACTAGTACAGTGTATACCCACCTTTCGCAGCAATGCAGGCTGCTATTCTCCCATGAAGACGATCGTAGAGATGCTGGATGTAGTCCTGTGGAACGGCTTGCCATGCCATTTCCACCTGGCGCCTCAGTTGGACCAGCGTTCGTGCTGGACGTGCAGACCGCGTGAGACGACGCTTCATCCAGTCCCAAACATGCTCAATGGGGGACAGATCCGGAGATCTTGCTGGCCAGGGTAGTTGACTTACACCTAGAGCACGTTGGGTGGCACGGGATACATGCGGACGTGCATTGTCCTGTTGGAACAGCAAGTTCCCTTGCCGGTCTAGGAATGGTAGAACGATGGGTTCGATGACGGTTTGGATGTACCGTGCACTATTCAGTGTCCCCTCGACGATCACCAGTGGTGTACGGCCAGTGTAGGAGATCGCTCCCCACACCATGATGCCGGGTGTTGGCCCTGTGTGCCTCGGTCGTATGCAGTCCTGATTGTGGCGCTCACCTGCACGGCGCCAAACACGCATACGACCATCATTGGCACCAAGGCAGAAGCGACTCTCATCGCTGAAGACGACACGTCTCCATTCGTCCCTCCATTCACGCCTGTCGCGACACCACTGGAGGCGGGCTGCACGATGTTGGGGCGTGAGCGGAAGACGGCCTAACGGTGTGCGGGACCGTAGCCCAGCTTCATGGAGACGGTTGCGAATGGTCCTCGCCGATACCCCAGGAGCAACAGTGTCCCTAATTTGCTGGGAAGTGGCGGTGCGGTCCCCTACGGCACTGCGTAGGATCCTACGGTCTTGGCGTGCATCCGTGCGTCGCTGCGGTCCGGTCCCAGGTCGATGGGCACGTGCACCTTCCGCCGACCACTGGCGACAACATCGATGTACTGTGGAGACCTCACGCCCCACGTGTTGAGCAATTCGGCGGTACGTCCACCCGGCCTCCCGCATGCCCACTATACGCCCTCGCTCAAAGTCCGTCAACTGCACATACGGTTCACGTCCACGCTGTCGCGGCATGCTACCAGTGTTAAAGACTGCGATGGAGCTCCGTATGCCACGGCAAACTGGCTGACACTGACGGCGGCGGTGCACAAATGCTGCGCAGCTAGCTCCATTCGACGGCCAACACCGCGGTTCCTGGTGTGTCCGCTGTACCGTGCGTGTGATCATTGCTTGTACAGCCCTCTCGCAGTGTCCGGAGCAAGTATGGTGGGTCTGACACACCGGTGTCAATGTGTTCTTTTTTCCATTTCCAGGAGTGTATATTACATTCACTTTGAGAATAAGGGCAAAAATTTTGCAGCAAATCGATGTTATAGATATTCGTTTGTAATTTTGAAGGTCAATTCTTTGACCCTTGTTATCCACGTGAGTCACCTGCAACTTTTTCCAGTCGGGTGAATGGTCGAGGTCAGACGGCCAGTCTGAATACTCGTCCACCGCCTCGATCGACGCCAATGCGTTACCTCCCGCCACTCATCCTCCTGTGAGAGCGGATCCACCATGTGGGGTAGACTGGATGGACCTCGGCAACAGACCCCGTATGTCAAACAAGAGGTATTCCATGCAACGCGTCAGAGTCTTCGCCACCGCTGCAGCCCAAGGCAGCAGTCTGAAGACGACTGACAGTCGTCAGTAGCACATTCAGTTCTTGTCGAACTGCGGCCAGCTCCTCCTGGGTCTGCTCACATCATACACGTATTCTACCCATCCCAGTACTACTAAATTAAGAACTGACTATAAAAGCACAGGCAGAAACCTAAATAAGCAACTAGCTACCGTCCTGATGTGTCACCAGTGAGGCTGACGCCTTGTGAATTGTGGAGCTCAATATTCATCAGAAATGAAAACTGCGCTAGCCTGACACCACATTACAGTTGGGAGAAATAGAAAAAAACGCACGCGAAGTTTAAGAACTATATTACTAAGAAAACACAGAAGAAGCTACATGCACCTATCTTGCCGCTTTCCAGGTGTGTACGACATGGCAGTATAAGCCTGACTAACGCTTACTACATTCAAAACTTACAGTCCCTAGTTCTTCGAAGCAGAGTGAATAACTAGTCCGCTACTCACTGCCTGAATTTACACTTATTTACAAAACGCGAGAATAAACCTCTTAAATAGAGAAAAAACTCGCACGTAATTTACGAAATATACTACTAAGAAAACGCAGAGGAAAATATATACTTAAATTGCCGTTTACCAGGTGTGTACCAGAAGGGAGTAAAAGAGGTCACCACCGTAGGCGAAACTTCACACACGAAGGAATGCAGGTCGTCCACAGCGACGTTCGCATAGTCCACAGCTGTCCCGGGCCCGTCGATTACTACCACAGGTCCCATGAAAGCCCCTGTGAATGTCCCCTAGCATAACACTGCCCCCAATGGTCTGCGTCCTTGCCGCAGTGAATGTTTCAAACAGCCATTCGCATGGATGACAGCATATTTGGACACAACCATCGACCTGATGTAACAAAAAAGTTATTCATCCGACCAGGCAACACGTTTCCGTTGATCCACGGTCCAGTCTTGGTGCTCCACGGTCCCTGCAATCGTAACTGATGATGTTGGGGCAATATGGATGCACATAGTGGTTGTCTACAGCGGAGCGCCACGTTCAACCGTCTGCGCTGACGATGTGATCTGAAGCGTGCCTGTCGTCACATCTGCCACAGGTCGCCACCTAGCCAGCTTTACAGAGCTGGTAAGCTTCCGACCTCCACGTTGTGTGATAAGCCGTGGATGTAAAACACCTTGTCGCCTACTCGTGATCTTAGCGTCCTTCCACGACTTTCCACAGGTGATCGCAACAGAAGAATTTGATCAGCCGACCATTTGCTCCGTTTCCGAGTTTCTCGCTCCCGGTGCTGGGAATAACAATGTCCTCTTTGCAAAGCCACTATGTCAGGGAATTTCCTCATTTGTGGCAGATATCGTCGATAGAATGTTTCGCAATCGTCTCTGATCCACTTGTATACCGGGTGGTTATAATTAAACTGACGGTGTTCCGAGTGCCACAGTGAGACCTGTATACATCGGAGAACGCTGAAACATCGTAGGTACGTTTATTATTCGATGCACTTGTGGAGCACACTGTCCAAAAAAAAACTTCCGCTTTCTGCCACCATGTGACTTCGTAACAAGCTGCATCCGTAACATGAGATGGTCGACAGTTGCTCCCAGCACATTTGGTGTAATCAGAGCGATATGTCATAGTATGCTATACTTCAGACCAGGAAGAATCCGGATACATCCCTGATAGACACATTCTATCAGATATCCCAGAACTACAAGTCACATAGATTAAGGTCGGGGAGATCTGCAGGGCCACACGTCTTGAAATTGCCTAGAGATGATGCAGTCATTACCGAAGGTTTCTCGAAGCAGATCTTTCAGCTGGCAAACGACATATGTTCAGTGGCGGAATTACGTACAGGCCCACTAGGCACGGGCTTAGGGGCGGTACCTTAAGGGGGGAGACATCTTTTGCTCTGTACTCATTTTCACCTTTTACGTTTTAAAATAACTGCGCTTACAAACGACAAAAATTCTTAATGTTGTTAAGCAACTTGCTAGTTTAAATAAACCTTAAGAATGAAATTCGACAATAAAAGCTTGCAAATACACATAGTTTATTTGGTGACTGAATGGAAACTTAACACTGGGTTTCTGTCTGGTATCACCCTCATGATTGTTCAAAATATTTTGGAGCACGTTGTCAGAACGGCAATCTACAATACAATGTGGGACCTGGTAATCAAGGAAGGCAGGATTCGGTTACGATTGTTGACGGGGCCGTAATCAGTTACTATTGATTCCCTTTTGCAATTACAAACATTTTTTTTAAAACGGTAATTCCAGACTCAGCAATAAATAAAGATATCACACGTTATTAATCAAGGAATAAATAACTGTGAAATTAATAGTACTTTCAGTGCGTACAATTTACCAAATGAGCATAAAATACAGACACAGCAAATAATGCTTTAAAAACAAGCCTATGTGATCCCAATTAGAGTTTTAGGACAAGTAACCACAGTCACGGCTGAAGGCCTCTGACTCCAAGAACGGCAATTATAAAAAAATTTAACAAACATACTGTAAAACAGCAATGCAATACCAAAGGTTAATTTAAAAAGACAGGCAACTGATCACCAAACAGGTGAGACAAAATGATGGTAAACTTGGTCGCAACCATTTAAACCTGCTGTAACGCCAAGAATGGCAATTATATAAAAATTTTTAAAAAAACATACAGTAAAACAGCAAATACAACAGCAAAGGTTAATTTAAAAGAACAAGCAACTGATCATCCAAACAGGTGAAACAAAATAATGGTAAACTTGGCTGTACATTCATTTAAACCTGCTTTCATGCCAAGAATGGCAATTATATAAAAAAATTAGAAGCATACAATAAAACAGCAAATACAATAATACAACACAAGGGCCAGTCACAGACGGAGCACCAGGAATCGACTTCTGAGTAGGTCCAACAAAAAACAATTTTGCGAGCGATGAGATAGGCAACCAAGAGTTGTATTCACTCAGACTAGTGGCGGTCTAACGAATGATTAATGATAATCTTCCGGATGCTACCTCCAAATGCAAAGATGTAAAAATACGCCAAATCAGGAACTGGCAGTCTGGACTCCGCCCCTAGAATACTGTGCTTAAAGCGCCCGGAAAGAGAAAGGAACCTCCACCACCAGAGTAGAAGAATTGCCAACCAACCCACAATCAAGAAAGCTGTCATAGCTACACGCCTCACTGGACAGCAGCGGCAAGGCGAGGAAACACAGGCTGCCGTTACATACACTAACCCCCCAGGGCAGGTAACTGGGGCGTTAGCGGCCACGACGCAGGAAAAATACCGCTGGTTGAACTTAACAAATAGTAACAAACTGATCCCAATAAACAGTAATTAGAAGTCAAGGAAAGCTAATCATATCCGCCCGCTCAACTCGCTTCTCTTTGTATCGGCACCACTACGAGCAGCAGTATAAAACCAAGTGACGAGAATCGCAAGATCTTACAGTGGTGGAGGTTTCTCTACTTGAATCCAAAAGCATTCAAAGCTTGCAGGATCCGGTTAACAACGAGGTCGTGCACCCTCGTGACCACAGGCCTGCGATCCGGCAGTCCATGTGCGCCCCCAGCGGTCCCAGCGTGGTCTCGCACTGCGTGGACGTCGCTCCTCCTGAGTCCCCCTCCGAACTGCACACTGACACGACCCGGAAGAACAACAACTTCTACCAAAGATAAGGCCACAGTTACTACATATCGATAACCGCCACTGCGGCCACTAGCGGACAGCCAATTCTTGCAAAACCAAGTGGCGCCAGTCAACACGAGAAAAAGACGAACAACTGCATCATGTCAACTAAACGATACGGTCTGGACTCCAACAGAGGACGGAAAACTACAAACAGCACCAACGCGAGCTGCAGCACGGTTCATATGTTTGAAACGTTATTATTCCGAGAATGCTGTCGGCTTCTACTTAATCCTACCATATTTTCTTCGAGAAAATACCGGGATCCCTGAAAAGCTGTTATAAACTAATCAGCAGTTTCTTAAAGACTGTAACATGTGTGGGCATCAGTATGTAAAAGCCAACTCTTCTTAAATTTCTTGTAGAAATTGCGGGGAGGTATCAAGTCAACCCTCCATTACTGTAATTAATGTGAAAGCTCTATGGTCTTCAATATCTGAGCTTTGATTTAATGACACCTGTTTAACAAAACATGTTGATACTGAGAATGTTTTAGGTTTTAAATACATGTTTCTCAGAAAAGAACATAAGCAGAATATCTAATAATGTGTGAAATACACTTCACAACAGCTTAAAAATTTTGTTTATTTACTTAGTTACTTTTTATGGCGAAAATAGAAGAAGAAACCAAATTTCGTTTGCCTCATTTATTGGGCTGAAGCCTGCACGATTCAAAGCCCCCACTGTGTGCAATCTAATAGTACATGTCATTGCAAATTTTATATTAAACTTCTTAACTAAGCTTTTTTTCTTCCAGGAAAGGTTATTTTAATTTTATGTTGGAACAAAAGGTGCATCTGCGTGTAGACATAACAGCAGTGTACACACAAATGATAACACACCACATCAACTGCCGACAAGACTACTTAAACTTTGTAGTCTGTCTTCTCTGCCCGCAGAAACCACTAAAAGGTTATAAGAATAAGTGGGATAAGAGTCGATCCAGCACACCTCACTGCAAGAAATTGAAAAATTATTTGCTTTTTAAATTAGAAAGACAGTGTCAAGAACATTGAGAACATATTTGCGTCCCAGCTAAAATTCCGGAGACGCGGGAAACAGAAGCCAAAAAACGGACTGTCCCGTTTTCTTTACGAGACGAATTCCAGCCGGCAGGTGTGCTTCTACTGTTCACTGACAACAGAGAAACAGGCGACAATAAAATTAAATTAGTCTGCATTGTCGTTCTTTCATAGCACAGTTACGTTGAGTAATCCGAGTTGGACAGTTCATAGCTCCGTGTTTAAAGGAAAAATCTTTGTGCTCGTGTGCTGTGTTTAAAGTAAAAAGCTTTGTGCTCATATGCGGTGTAATACGATTAGGGCTGGATACAGTCTTTCTTTCTTTCCTGTTACTATTTTTTTTCTTTTGTTTTGACTTTTGGTTCACACTTTTGTAAGTGCCGTAACATGAATAACAGTGAAAAAAACAAACGTGCAAAATTAAGTGGGGCGGTATTTCGGAAATTATCCAAGGAAAGGCGAGAACGAGAAGCCAAAGTTCTAAAAACGATTGGCAGAGTAGATAAATTTTTCGCAGAAAATGTTGCTGGTTCGACTTCGAGGTCAAGTAGAACGGATGATATTCCTGGCACCGCAGGTATTGTAAAAGAAGTAAATACAGACGAAACAGAAGTTAAAATTAAAGAAATGCAAATTGTTCCTGATTTCGTGTTTCACGAAAAACCAAGAGTCGAGTCAGACATAACAAAAGGAAAGAACCTCGTTAGTGATGATCCTGCAGAATGGTGTGTCAATGAATCAACAAACGACATTCTTTTACAACGTGGCATTAATCAAAATTGTCACGTTGATTTTTTTCTCATCCAAGAAGATCAATAGGCGATAGAACCAGATATTCGAACAAAAATGTAGTTTACCGTAAACTTTCAAATGGTGAATTAACTTTGAGTGATTTTCTAGAATATACCTGTAGCACCGGTGCTGTTTTTTGTGCACCATGTAAATTGTTCGGAGGCAAGCCCACGATTGCTACTAGTGCTATTGCAAACTGGAAAAATATTTCTAATATTTTACCTCATCATGAGAATTCACTTGAACAAAAAAATTCTGAGTTATCACTTTTAACAAGAAAAAAGTCACTTGGAAAAATAGATAACCATTTCGAGTCATATGTTGAGTCAAAAAAAAAAAAATGTACTGGCGCAATGTGTTGAAAAGGGTGTTTGCAGTAGTGAAAGACTCCATTCATTACATAATGGTCTATTTATGATGTCTCTTGAACTTATGGCCGAGTTTGATCCTTTTCTCGAAGAGCACATTGAACAGTATGGAAATCCAGGGCAGGGACATACAAGTTATCTTTCTTCAACAATATGTGATGTAATAATGGAGCTTATTTCTGAACGAATACAAAGAATTATCATAACTGAAATAAAACAGGCCAAATATTTCTCTTTTAGTAGTAGATTCTACTGCGGACATTTCACATATTGATCAATTATCTTTCATATTAAGATATGTGAACGAGAGTGGTGACCCTGTTAAACGTTTTCTTCTGTTCTTACTAAACCGGGAACACAAGTCCGAAAACTTGGCTGAGGCCTACTAAAAGTCCTGTCTACAAATTCCGTTGATATTACTTACTGTAGCGGCCAGTCATATGACAAAGCAAGCAATATGTCAGGAACCTACACTGGTTTTCAGGCACACATTAAAGAACGAAATCCGAAAGTGCATTATGTGCCTTGTGCAGCACATTCTTTGAATTTAGTCGGCACTAGTGCTGCAAACTGTTGTCGGAAAGCATGTTCATTTTTCAATGTAATGGAAAACCTTTATAATTTTTTCTCTGTTTCTACACAGCACTGGGATGAACTTCTATTCTTCATGAAACCAGGAAGAAAAACGGTAAAAAGTTTATCAAAAACACGTTGGTCAGCAAGAGAGAAAGCACGTGTAAGTCTATATGAAAACTGGGAGGACGTTATCAATGCCCTCACACATATTGCCAATAACACGTTTCAAAAACCACTTGTGCGAAATGAAGCTTTAGCTTTACTGAATCAACTCAACAGACTAGAAACAGTATTCATGAAGTCAGTTTGGAAGGACATACTCCAGAGATTTAATAGTGTAAATCTGAAACTGCAAAGTGTAAAAATTGATACTAAAATAGTACATGAATTACATGAATCACTTGTAGAGTTTATTGTATCTATTCGTGGCATGTTCGACTATTATGAAAATAAATCCATGGAGATTGTGACTGAAATAGACTATTAATGCAGCTATAAAAGATCACGAAAACGCAAACTTCATGATCACGAAGGAGTGGACTCTGAAGAAGTTCTTCTGACTGGAAGGGAAAAATTTAGAGTCGAAACATTTCTCCCAGTACTCGTCAACTTGTACGCCGAATTAGTGAGGAGGAAGGAAAGTTATAGAACACTCTTGAACTCCTTCACAGTTTTCAGTAACCTTAAGAACAATTCACCTGACGATATTGCTGAATGTGCAGTGAAACTCCAAGTATCATATGACAAAGATTCCCTAGTGAATGTGTACATATCGCGGAACTTTTGAAAATTTTATGCAGCATTCTGAGATTAATGATGTACCAGTCGAAATGAGTAAACTTTTACGAAAAGAGAGGTTACAGTCCGTGTTTCCGAATGTTGATATTGCTCTAAGAATATTTCTATGTACCGCACTTACAAATAGTTCACCAGAACGCTCGTTTTCGGCTCTTAAAAGACTGAAGACGTATCTACATTCTACGTTGTCTGAGAAGAGATTGAACGGCTTGTCCACTCTTCACATCGTAGCCGACCTCCTAACTGATAACCGTCTGCGCTATGAAGATATGATCAACGAGTTTTCTGCCGACAAAGCCAGACGCAAAGGGGGTGGAGCTAAGTGTGGGGGGAGGGGGTATTGTATGTAGCATCTCTCTCTCGAAAAATGACGGAAATAAAACATAGGTTCAGGATTACCACCGTTACTGTTGATAATATTGCTATGTTCATTGAAAGTGAGGAAGCATTGCAGGACCTGTTGAATGGAACGGTCAGTATAATGAAATCAGATTAAGAAAGACGAAAGTAGTGAGGAATAGCAAAAAAGAGATAAGCGATGACCATAACATCAAAACTGGAGATCGCGAAGTGGACGAAGTGCTGTTACCTTTGGAGCAAACTTACCCATGACGGACGAAACAAGCAGGATATAAGAAGCAGACTAATACAGGCTGAGAGGATGTGTCTCGTTACAAGAAATCTGCTAGAATCAACCACAGTCCTTAATTGGATGAAGAAATTTCTGGAGCACAGCAATGTATGGGAACCAAAGATTGTGAGGAAACCAGAACAAGAGAAGATCGAAAAATCTTAGACATAGTAAGATCGAAGGATGTTGAAAATTAGGTGAACTGATAAAAAAAATGAGAAGATTCTAGGTGGAATCGGAAAACGCTAACTAGAAGAAGGAATCAGAGAATAAATTAGAGAATAAAGTGCATGATACTAGAGGAAGCATTGTGTATAAAAACAGTCGGGGAAGAGAGAGATTGGATTATATCCCAACAAATATAGAGGATGATTGATAAAAAAGAGGTTCCTGAGACAGGATGCTCTCGCTTGTGGCATACCCACAGCCGTAAATGGCTTGTGGCTTCAGGCTTTTAGTGCGCAATGGCCGTTCCCTAATATAACATGCGGGAAATGATAATGTAATAAAGTAAATGAATAAACTAAGACATGTCTCTAGGAATCGACCTGTGCCCCGATATTTGGATGTAACAATTATAAGGGGCAGTCAAATGAAAACGAGACAGATGGAAAAAAGTATCTAAACTGTTTATTATTTCAGAAGTAGTCGCCGTAACTGTTAATACATTAGCCCCCTGTGAGACAAGATGGGTAGTGCGTTGATGGAAAAGCATCTGCGGTTGAACCCTGATTGTCCCCTGGTGGGCACCTCTTGGTCCGAAGCAAATCGGCAGCCACGAATGTCTTTCTTCAGGGTTGCAAAACTATCACATGAGAAGAGATCGGGTCTGTATGGGGGATATGTAAGTGGTTCCCAGAAAACTTCTGTAACACAGCCGAAACAACCCTCCTCTTCGGTGGAAGACGTGTACCAAACATTTTTCTACGGAGGTATTGACCGACTTGTCTCACAGTGGGAACCACATATACATCTACATACATACTCCACAAGACACCGTACAGTGCGTGGCGGAGGGTACCTTGCAGCACTAATAGTGATTTCCTTTCCTGTTCCACTCGCAAATACAGCGAGGGAGAAACGGCTGTTTAAAGCCTCCGCACGAACCCTAATTTCTCGCATCCCATCTTCGTGGTCCTTACGCGAAATCTACGTTGGCAGCAGCAGAATCGTTCTGAAGTCAGCCTCAAATGCCGGTTGCCTAAATTAACGCAACAGTTCTTTGCGGAAAGAGTATCGTCTTCTCTCCAGGGGTTCCCAATAGAGGTTTCGAGGCATCTTGCAGGCCGATCGAATCAGCCGGTAAAAAATCTAGTAGCACGCCTATGAATTACTTCGATGTATTCGTTTATCTGACCTGGTAGATATTTCAAACTCTCAACTCAAGAATGGGTCGCACTAGCGTTAACTTTACTGATAAGTTACACTTTCCCAAAATTCTCTCAATAAAACGAAGTCGAACATTCGCCTTCCCTATTGCCAACCTGACGTACTCATTCCATTTCATATCGCCTTACAGTGTTACACCTAGATATTTAATGGAAGTGATTAAGCCAAACTGCACTTTTCTAATGCTGTATTCGAACATTACAAAAATGCTTTTGCTTCTCATCTGCATTAACTTACATTTTTCTACATTCAGAGCAAGCAGCCATTCATCGCATGAACCAGAAATTTTGTCTACGTCATCTTTTATATTCCTACAGTCATTCAACTAACAGACCTTCCCGTTCACCACAGCGTCATCAGCAGACAGCCATATATTGCTGCTCACCCTATCTGTCATGTCATTTATGTATATAGGGAGGAAAAGCGGTCATATCGCACTTCCATGGGACATTCCTGATGATACCCCTGTCTCTGATGAACACACGCCTTCGAGGACCACATACTGAGTTATATTACTTAAAAAGTCTGCGAGCCACTCACATACCTGGGAACCTCGGATCTTCGTCATCCATCTGCAGTGGGGCACCGTTTCCAGCGGTTTCCGAAAATCTGGGAATATGGAATCTGCCTGTTGCCCTCAATCCATGGTTTGTAGGATATCATGTGAGAAAACAGGAAACTGAGTTTCGCAGAGGGATGCTTTCTAAATTCGTGCTAATTTGTGGACAGAACATTTTCTAGCCGGCCAGTGTGGCCGAGCAGTTCTAGGGGCTTCGGTCTGGAACAGCGCGACCGCTACGTCGTAGGTTCGAATACTGCCTCGAGCATGGATGTGTGTGATGCCTTAGATTAGTTAGGGTTAAGTAGTTTTAAGTTCTAGGGGACTGATGACCTCCGATGTTAAGTCCCATAGTGCTCAGAGTCATTTGAACCATTTGATTTGAACATTTTCTATCTCAAGGAAATTTATTATATTCGAACTCAGAATATATTCAAGAATTTCGCAGAAAACCGATGTTAAGAATGTTGGTCTATAATTATGGGGGTCAGTTCTTTTATCTTTGTTATAAACAGGAGTCACCTACGCTTTTCTCTATTCGCTTTGGACTTTTCGCTGCGAAAGAGATTCGTGATAAATGCAGGCTATGTCAGGGGCCAATGCCGCGGAGTATTCTCTATAAATCCGAATTGAGATTCCGTGTGGACCCGGTGACCTTTTTGTTTTCATATATATAAACAGTTATGCTGATTACTTCTACAATAATAAACAGTTTACTTACTTTGTTTCCATCTGTCTCGTTTTCTTTTGACTTCCCCTTGTACAGTTCTCCTCCAATTTACGGAAAGGGCAGTTTAACGCAGAACGAAACAGCCAATGAGATGCTGTGGTGCATACATTGCTCATATGTTGCCATCACATTGACATTAGCAGCGAGCAAAACTATGTACTCAACGTGAGGTTAGATGTAAAGCTGTCGTAAATGTTGGTGTGAACATCACGATATTTTGCTACGTGTGATCATACTGGAGGTGTCATGGTCTTGTCTGCCTATGAAATGAGTTACCCAGCAAGATTTGCCATTTACCATTTTTTTACGTAGATAAATCATTGCTAGAGGTGAAAAAATGACAAATGGCAGAATAACGTCATAGATCCGACTGAGGATTAAGCCGTGAACGTTTCGATAAACTATAAGTGGGAAGCAGACGGTATGGCTTAAAGCGATTTCTCTTGTACGCAAAGCTGTATGCCAGTACTCTGGCCAGAACTTGTATGAAAGGCTTAATGTCGTTGAGCAGAGAAATATAATAGCCGCAATAGTAGGAAACCGCTGCACAAGACAAAGAGGACAGGCTCATCAATAAGAAACTACCGTCGCTTGCCAAAATATTTCCTACCACCCATTCTGCATCGGTCATTCACAGGATAACTTAGCAACGAGTTCGATGGTGGAAATCGATAATTATTCATATTTGTGCTATATCTCTATCTAACAGATGTCACTGATCAGTAATCATTAATCTGTTACTTGCAAGTTCATAATCCGACGAGAGCAACATAAACAGTAAAAATGTCTACAAAGAATTTATAGAGAGATTTTGATAGCGTGGAATGGAATTATTTAGTTTTCATTCTTAGGCATAGTGTTATCGATAACGGTGTAGAAATACAATCCATTTTCTTTATGTGAAACAAACTAGACTGATTATAACTGACAGAATGTTACAAAAGGCCAAACCTATACAAAATTTGTATGTATGTACAACAGGAACAATAAAAGGTAAGAACTACTGAAGATGACAACTTTGATGAAACATGTCTGTATATTGAACACAACAATAATTGTCTTGCTGCTAAGAGACTATCATCTTAGTTACTTCTTTTGTTCTGGGAATTATATTAATGCAATACATTTTGAAGATAAGAATGACAATAGCGAGCTTAGGTAGGATGGTTATCTGTGCTTGGTGCTGCTGGTAAGGATAAAGGAAGTATCAGCGCGGCAGGAAGACGGGTCGAGCTCCTGCACATGTTGTCTGAGTCTCGCTTCGGATGTGGATGGAATGTTAACGTCCGCGCCTATTGTCTAGCTACTGTCAGGTACTGTGTGACGATGGCCAAGAGCAACGCCGATCGCAAAGAAATGAAGGTCTGCCAAGTATCTACTAAGGCATCCGAGGGCGAAGAACAGGGCCAGTGCATATTACTTCTGTTGAATACTAATATAACTTACGATGAGCCGGCATAAAATCTTACAAAAGCCTATGAAAAACATCATAAATAAGGGATTTTTTGCTGTTAATCAGTATTTTTAACTGAATAAAAGGAAACATTAAAAGTTTGGGTGGTTTACGGTTAACATAATGGATGATATTTCATCATGAGGGACACAGAAATTGTATAATTGTCTATTAGTAGTTTCCGTAGCATGACAAAATTAATGACGCTTTTTTATGATTAAGATGAAGAATACTGTGACGTCAGCTACTGCCAACTAAGCACATAGTAGTTTGCTGTCCTCTGTAAAAAGAATACTCTTTCGGTAATTTCTAAGGCAATCCTACCTAATAATTCCATAGCCGTTTCGGATACATCGTACCTATGACTACTAAAAAATTTTAAATTCTGTAGTCTAGGTGTCTGCTCTGACTTGTATATTATCGTCGATACTTTAAATTTGTTTAGGGTAATCATATCATTTTGTAATCTATTCTGACTTATTTCTCTAAGACAGAAACTTAGAAAAATTACGAGTGAACATATAATAGTCTTCCCTCAGCCTTATCGTTACTGGATTTTGTAAGGCATTTTTAAGAGCGTTCGATGCACATACTAAGTAGGGTTCCTCTTCCATCTTCAGCACTATGCGCCAATCTGAGTCTGTGGCGTGTGCATAACAACAGCTGCTTACAGAGTGTGGAACCGTGGTTGTATAGAAGAGGAAACGAAATGAAAGTGAGAGCGAAGGTAAATCCTAACGTTAGCGTATAGCCTAGGCCTCTCAAAACACGACAAGCGGAAAACGCGATCTGACGAATTACCATTAATGGAAGCACATACTTTCCTTCAAACATTGGAGATGCAACCCAAGAAAATGAAGTATTCGGGAGAATAAATTTCTTGCAGTACCACGACAGTTCATATCGGCTACCTCCGGTCGAATGGTACCGCAATAGACTGAATTATTCAACTCTTACTTAGGCAGATATTTCTCCTTGCGCGACCCTTTTAATTTTTTTTCTTCCTCGTATATCGGCACTGTAAATTCCTATCGATGATTTGCACCACACTCGACCAGCATATTTTTCACGTCCATACAATTTTAGAATGTTTATCACGCGCTCCCTCTCTCTCTCTCTAGCTCTCTCTCTCTCTCTCTCTCTCTCTCTCTCTCTCTCTCTCTCTCTCTCTCTCTCTCTGAGTGTGTGTGTGTGTGTGTGTGCGTGTGTATCCTACTTGTGTGGGTGTGGATGGGTGTGGGTGTGTATCCTACTTGCCACAGGTATATCTCAAGTTAATGATCACAATGGAGGTGACTCAGAGATGGGCGGAACGAACAGGTGCTTGCTGTGCTCGATGATAGCAGAGTTCGTGAAGTGAAAGGCTAACAAGAAGTAAAGACCAGAGCACAGGGACTATCATCGTAAGCATACGCAAACAGTCGAGGGAGCGATCTGAATATAAAAACGTAAACAGAGGCAAGTACAATCATTTTACTATCAACGACGCGTATCGAAGGTTACAGGGAATCGCGAGAACTCCCGAACAACTGCCGGGCCGCGATAATTAGACACTTTCACCCCAGTGGACGGGCGCCTGTAACTGGCCCATGGCGGCTGTGACGGTGCTCTCGCAGGAGCAAGCTGCGGCTGTGATGTGAAGACCGAGTACCCCTTTGAGCTACCCTCCACATCGATGAGCTAGGCAGGGAACCAGTATCATTGCCGCATATTGCGGACACTCAGGAATCGGGAATAACAGGACACAATCTTGCAAGTACTGCAGATTCAGGTTTTTGGTCCTCACCGTTTTCTCAAATAAGTCAAGACACATTTTCTGCTTGTCAAAATATGAATGTTGCCGGTGCAACTTCACTGCCTAAAAGCACTGAGGAACATGTTTCAGACACCAGTGCATTGTTATTACAGTTAATGCAACAAATGGGACAAAGGCTACAAAAGTTAGACACAATGGAACAAAATCTTCAAACGTTAGACACAATGGAACAAAATCTTCAAAAGTTAGACACAATGCAACAACACCAGAGACAAACACAGCAACAGTTAGACTCAATGGAACAAAAGCTTCAAAAGTTAGACTCAGTGGAACATACGCTTGAACAAACACGTGGAGATTTAACTACTGAGTTACATAAAATCGAATCGAAATGTCAAAAAGTCTGTAATGAGGTAAAAACACAAATTTGTGAGCATTTCCAACCTATTTTTTTGCGGCATGAAAATACATTACAGAATCATGAAGCAGCCATAAAAGAACTGCAAACTATTGTTCATGAAAATCATGACTCAGTTGCATCTACCGATTCGGTTACGCAACTTGCAAAAACTCAGGAAAACTTAAAGGACACAGTAGATACGATTTCAACACAAATGGACACTCTGAAACTTGGTTCATAAAAACACACTGAGGAAATAAGTACACTATCAGAGAAAGTAGCCGAACTTTCGGATCAGTTCACTAACTTATCTGCAAAGGTAGATGATGATCTGAATGACACAAGACCTGTAGCCATCACTGACACAGAAGAGTATGAACAAATTAAGAAATTCAAACAAAATCAGAATCAAATAAATACGCAACACAAAAGAGAAATCCGGGAAGTACAATATCACAAGTAATACAAAAATTACAATTTCAGAGGACACTCGCGCCCCAACACGGGAAGAGAGACTTAGAAATACGGAAAAGCCACAAAATAATAACACAGCGCATTTCGGAAATTAAGAAAGAAATTGGCAAGGTGCACCGAATTTTGAGATGGAACCGCCGACACGATGTAACAATGACCGATATGCTACTCGCCGACACGATGATTTTGACTATAAGCTGTTCATTACTACACGTAAATTCAAAACATTTAAGAATTCTGGCAACGACATTCATACACAAGCGTGGCTCCATCAATTCTATCATTGTTTTCCTCCCAACTGGTCATTAGAGCACAGATTAGAATTTATGTGTGGCTACTTAGAGAATGAACCAGCTGAAAGAATGCGATCGGTCATTCACGATTGTCACAGTGAAGGAGAATTTTATCATGCCTTCCTCTCAGCATATTGGTCTCAAGCTACTCAAGACTGAGTAAAACATAGCATCATAATAATGAAACATTTCGAACAATCTGAATTTTCCAGTCTTGTGAAATATTTTGAAGACATGTTGCACAAGAATCAGTACCTGCCAAACCCATACAGCTCCTCAGAACTCATCCGCATTTGCTTGATCAAATTACCTGAACATTTACGACACATTATTTTGGCAGGACGTTGCAAAGACGACATTGAAGCTTTTCAGGGACTGTTACAAGAATTGGAAACTGACACTGACAATCGTGGGACGCGAAAACAGGAACACAACAATTACAGGTCACATCCGTCACAATTCTGCGGTGAAAGAAATAATAACTGGACACGACAAGGCTATTCTTACAACGCAGATCGTGAACAAAACAGACACCACCCATATGACAACCACTGGTAGAGTAATAGTTACAGAGAAAGATAGCATTTCCATAGTAATGAAAGTGACAGAGACAACCGTAGAAACAGACAATATGGGAATCAAAACAATTATTATCAAGGGAGACAGAATAACTTCAGACACAATGGTTCTCCGCGCAGTTACGACTCAGGGAGAAGTTCTCCACCACGTGACCGACAAGAAATTAATTACAGAAATTACCGACATGACGACAGACGATATAATCATTACGACAGGCCCGAATTTCATCAGAACTGGCGAGATTCAAACAGGGTTGGGCCCTCTCGACAAGGTGAATTTGTAGAAGTCAGGTCTCCTAATCCTAATAACGACGCGCGCCAACAAAGGAACAGACAATGACTTGCACCGCAGGCAACCGCGTACGCCGGCTGGCTCAGAGAAAAATAACATAGGCGCTAACCTTGAGAAAAATTCCAGTATTCTTTACTGATGTATACCACATGATAATTGCGTTCAAGTTGAAACTCTGCGTACTAGGAAGAGTAAAGGTTTACACCATATTTCACATGTAAAACCATTTATTGAAAGATAATCTTCTTTTTAACATAGTCTTTGCTATAAAACTTTTCACTTCACATTTCTAGTATATTTTGTCAAACTTAGAAACTGTTACCACGCAACAATGTTTGAAGTTAAATATCCAGTCAAGAACCAAGAGAACTTATTTAAACAGAAATTACGAATGCATTGTTATAGTGAACAGACGACACAGTATTGTTATTTGTACATTCTTGCTTGTTAGTTGCACGATTATGTAACGACTATAACGCTGACATACTTAGAACATATACTGGTACTGCTAATGAGATTTTAATGCAACATTTTGGTTTACTTAAAAATACATTCTGGATTTAAAGTACTTTCTGTGAGATACCAGACGACACAGTGGTTAGTTAATGTGACGGCTACACAATTTTATCACGACACTACTAATGAGTGACAATTTACAATGTTGCTTTTGCGGTGTTTCTGTTTTATATCTGAACAGTTTTTCTGTAGTATTCTGGAAAGTAAAACTGTTTTAGTAGTAACTGTTGTGGTATAGCTACAATGAGACAGCCTTTTCCGTAGCACAACAATACGTTACAGCACAGTACTTTCTTCAACACGGCAATAAGCGTAATAACTAAGATATCTATACGCAAAGCATTTCACTTTTGTTTATCATGAGGTAAGTACATTAACTTCTGCAGAACTTAGCTTTCGGAGGACGATAACTACGACACTTCCACAGAGATTATCTTACAACAAGACACACAGTTAGAGCGTTACAGTACACGTATTTGAGTGATTAATTTTGTACTTAATACATTTATTTTTAAAGATTTTTGAATTTCAATGATACAAAGGTTTTCCGTGATACATTTCATTCCATTGCTGTAGTCTGTAACACCTGAGAGTATAATTACATTAATCCTCAGGGGGGTACACGCCTACTTTGTGTACCATGTGTTTGGCAAGCACGAGGAGCCCTAGCTAATATGGTATTTGCTTATACAACCTTACACATCGCAACCATATTTCTCTAACACATAAATTACACAGCTATCTGATCATTTAACTGGGAGAGACAAACATTTATTTTACTACATCAGTGACAGATGTTTACACAGTTACACAGTTGGATAACTTCACACTTATGAAATTATATTTTGTCTGTACTTTGTGAACTGTTCATATTTTTTTGGAACCATTGTGATACTATGAGAGCTTTGAATGATGTGTTTGGTAAGGGATCATGATTTTTGAAGTACGTTTGAGGTAGTTGACTTTATTGAAGGTCTTGAAATTATTGAAAGAAGCTGCATCGATTCTGAAATGTGATTGATCTGTTATGATGTTATTATTACGATGACAATGTGTATTATGCTGTTGAGGTATGTTTATGATCAATAATTTGTGAATCATACTTTAAGAGTTATGAAATGTGTGTAAATGCGTGAATGTATCACAATGCAGGCGAAAATTTTTTGCGCACTGTTATATTCATAGGATTTTGTTTCTACACATTTGCAACGCAAATTCTCGACCTGTGAAATTTTTTATACGAGAGTGTCACTGTAGTGCAAACTGGTGTCGTAAATATTTCGGTAAGAAAGTTAAGTGACCACCTTCAGGTAATGCATCATGGGCACCCAGCTGTGCGACAGTCACCTGGAAAAAAGCCATTAGTGTGTGCCGTTCGGAGGTACAGGTGGAGAAAAAGAAAAGAGGCCATTATCCTCGCTATTGACATTCCTTTGTAGAAAGCATCGCAAATACCACACGCTCAATACTTGGAAACATATTGTACTTTGTGCTACTTACTGAAATGTTTATAAACTGATGGGAAATATTCTTACATCTGCACACCTGATTATGGCAAGTGTCTTTCTACGAGAGTTGAGAGAATTTCTACTACCTTATGAAATGCCACATGACTATTTAATGATATTTTTATGCTTTACTTTGTACATAATTGCTTATTTTATTTGATATCTGTTTTCAAGGTGTGTTGCATCATTGGTTTTATAAAATAAAATTAAATACATTTGCTAATGTGAACACTTTTTGTCAACAGATCTGTTAGATAATAATTTTATGATCCACATTCTTCAAAAAAAAAAAAAAAAAAAGAGCACTTGGAAAGGAAAGAACAATAAGAAGGGACTAGTAACAGTAAATGCATACATAATTTTCTTTTCAAGTACTTGGAAATTTATTGTGTAGAATAAGTTTTTGTGATGCATCACTCTAGTGTTAAGGTGTGACATAGTTATTAGACATTTCCTATCTTTACTGTAATATTTTTTCTGCTTGAGCTTTGCCATGTTTAGGTATAAGTTATAGCATTTGCTGCTGCTGTTTGCCATACATAGTGCTACTGAATGTCACTTTGTATTATTCTGTTAAGCCAGTTTTACTACTGATTTATTTTTCTTGTTGCCTCACAGTGCCTTATATTAGTTGTAATACTACAATTGCTTTGCTAATTTAGATTCCCTGCAGCTTGCTTTGCCAATTTCCATTTTTTTTGTCATTGCTGTTTGTGTTAATTTGTTATGTGCTGCTGCATTGCCTCGTCCCTTAGTTTAGCATCTGAGCTCAGTAGATTTAAGTTAGCTTAACAGGGGGTAGGTTATATAAGAGTTGCGATGAATTGGAAGAAATGCATTGAGAAGTTATACGAAAAAAGTACAGAAAGCAGGTATAGATAGGACTTTTTGGGAATAATGAAGAACGAAGGGAGATCTCCAAGAAGTAAAGAAAGTTTTGTTTGCAAAATACTGCAGTAAAACAAACCCTGTCCTTTCCTGGTGTTATCCCACTATGTGTTTGTGTACCCTTGTGTATTTGTGTTCTTCCTGTCTTTATGTGTTTAGCTGATAAGAGTTATGCTGTAGAATTTTTCTAATAGTATGTTATTTACTTTGTAAAGATGTTTAGACATTATTAATTCTGTTCTGTTTCAATGTTCATGTGTGAAATTAATGTTTCGAAAACTATTCTCATTATTTTATGTATGTACTTATGTCATAATTCCTGTAACACTGATGTGTATGTTATTTCGATCCTTTTGTAAAGCCTGTATTACTACAAATGTTATCTGTATTGTTATGTTCTTTAATGATTTATTTTGTACCTTTGTTATTCTATTCTCATGTTATAATATTGTAATTGAAACCAGTTCATCAAATTAAGTAACTTGTAAGTTACATTTCACTGCACACATTTCTGTTGGTCATAGTATATGGACAATATGTGAGAAGTAGGGACTGATAGTGTTTGCACGTGTGTTGATAATTCAGCAAGGGACTGGATAACAGCATTGCTGGTTCTAAGGACATTTCAAAAAAAAATTTTGTGAGTGCACTACTGGTGGTTCATCACTTGCTATATTCTCCGCAAGACTCTTCGATGGTGATTGTGCACCTGCACAGTCGCAGCAGGTGGCTGCTAGCCATCTCTACAAGGAGTAAGGCGGGTCTACACCTTTGATGACTCACCAATACCATTATTTCTGCAAGGACTGCACTGGGTCTGCACCTCTGGTGGCCCACCAATACCATAATCTGTACCAGGACTACAGTTGGTCTGCTTTGTGATGACCTACCTACCAATATTTTTCAAACCTTCGACTGACTCTGCGGTGGGTTTGCTCTGTTGTGGTCCATTACCTGTCTGCATGTCAAGAGTCAGCACTGTCTTTCTGTCGGAAGGACAACACTACTTCTTCAAGACTGCATTGAAATCCACTACTTCCGTGTGCATTGTCTTTTACTGCTCAGACTTTGAGGGAAAAAAACCTGCAATTTTACTGTGATGAATGATGAGGACTGTCTTTATGGACTGTGAGGAAATTTTAGCTTTTGACCAACATTGTATCAACAAGTGTGTGCATATAATTTCTTTGTTATTGTAACTGTGAAAATTTTTTTAACAAATATGTATTGGCCAGTGCCCAAAACAATTTGTAAAATTTTTTGTGGGGCGCATGGGGGCTATGTAAGTAGGCTGTTTAGGTTTTCTTATTGGTAACGCCACGTAGCGCTCTGTATGAAAATCACTTGCTGTGCTGTGTGCAGTCTGT
This sequence comes from Schistocerca piceifrons, assembly GCF_021461385.2. Classification (NCBI taxonomy): domain Eukaryota; kingdom Metazoa; phylum Arthropoda; class Insecta; order Orthoptera; family Acrididae; genus Schistocerca; species Schistocerca piceifrons. The sequence continues at coordinate 427,225,057 of NC_060142.1, forward strand.
GGCTAGTTTTCATAGTTGTCTGCCATTGTAGTGTTGGGCAGCTGGATGTTAGCGGCGCGTAGCGTTGCGCAGTTGGAGGTGAGCCGCCAGCAGTGATGGATGTGGGGAGAGAGATGGCGGAATTTTGAGAGCGGACGATCTGGACGTGTCTCATTAACAAAGAGTAAATTTGTAAGACTGGATGTCATGAACTGATGTACAAAATATGACTTTTGAACAATATTAAGGTAAATACATTGTTTGCTCTCTATCAAAATCTTTCTTTTGCTAACTATGCCTAGCAGTAGTTAGTGCCTTCAGTAATTTGAATCTTTTATTTAGCTGGCAGTAGTGGCGCTCGCTGTATTGCAGTAGTTGGAGTAACGAAGATTTTTGTGAGGTAAGTGATTTGTGAAAGGTATAGGTTAATGTTAGTCAGGGCCATTCTTTTGTAGGGATTTTTGAAAGTCAGATTGCGTTGTGCTAAAAATATTGTGTGTCAGTTTAAACACAGTCATGTATAATTGTTCAAAGGGGACATTTCACAACCAACAGTGACACGTACTTCATTATTTGATAATTCAGTTTAATGTGTTTTGGGCGAGAGAGTTTTTTAAGTTTTATTTTATAGCCACCAAGTCACTTATGTTCCAAATCAGATGGACGTCTTGAGTTATTGCTAACACATGCGTAGAAAGATTTACGACAAATGACATGCATGTCTTCTACATTGTATTCATTTGAAATCACAATGTGTAACAAAATCACTGCAGAAGAATATCTGAGCACATATACAACACAGTGATAAGCGTTTAATATCAGTCATGTTACGAACGAAGTGGGTTTAAAGCTAAACATACTGTTTTCAGTCTAGTTAGCATTGAAATCGGAAAAAAATGCGGTGAAATTTATTTAAAAATAAATGAAACTCTCCACTTTTGATTGCATATTATAATTCTGTGATAAAAAATTTGCAGCTTTCGTGTGAAACTTTCTTTCGTTACTCTGCTAGGTTATCGGTGAAAATAGTGAACTTCATTTTCCAGATACAAATCGCATTTTAATTGCATATGATGATTATAAATAAAAGATAAACCCATAAGAACAACATTTAATGGAACTGTACTTTTTAAAGTGCAGACTCTCCGCATTAGCTTTATCGGTGTGCACAACGAGCAGGTTGTGCAAGCGAAATTTGGAGCAACTTGGCTTTGATAAAAATCGATAGTTTTTTTTTACTACCTGAGCTTCTGGTTTCACACTACAACATATGATGGTATACAAGAGCTTACTAAGAAGGGCAAGAGCTGCAGTAGCACCTGAAATGCTGCCAGCGGCTATGACGAAGTTCTACAGACAATTGTCTCAGGGAAACGATGGTAATTTGAGACATCTATGAAATGAAATGAAGAGTCTATAGAAGAAGCCTCACTTACTCAAAAACAATCGCACTCCAACGAGGACCATAGTGCGCTAACGTGTACTCTCGTAACCTCCTCGTGGTGCAAATAGGATAATGTTTCCAGAATGAGATTTTCACTCTGCAGCGGAGTGTGCGCTGATATGAAACATCCTGGCAGATTAAAACTGGTAGAGCACTTGCCCGCCAAAGACAAAGGTTCCCGAGTTTGAGTCTCGGTGCGGTACACAGTTTCAATCTGCCAGGAAGTTTCAGGATAATGTTGACTTCAACTGCCCGCACTTTAAAAATGGCGTAGTCCCATGAAAGTATACTTTGCGAATTTAATTTGATTTAGAATCATCACGCACGATTTCTGTCTAAAAATAACCTTTGGTGTATTTTCGTCAATTTGAGCTCCAACGGGCATGGAAGTAGCGAGTTTCCTTTTCATCCCTTCATCTGGAACAAGTTTAATCCTAAACGGATTTGAATTGTGTATTTCTCGAAATATTTTGCCGCAAATGTTACAATTGGACACACTGTATGTACAGTAATTTATTGGGTTAGCATTCGGTGATCTCAGAAATCACGAAGTCAAAATGGCTCTAAGCACTATGGAACTTAACATCTGAGGTCATCAGTCCCCTAGACTTAGAACTACTTAAACCTAACTAACCTAAGAACATCACACACATCCATGCCCGAGGCAGGATTAGAACCTGCGACCGTAGCAGCAGCGCTGTTCCAGACTGAAGCGCCCAGAACTGATCGGCCACAGTGGCCGGCATTCACGAAGTTCTTATTTATTTCTCCGTATCTGTCATCTGCAGATTCTCAGTGGATTCGTCCTTCCCATCCACTGGTTTCTGCTTCACACCCAAGAAATATTAGTGTATTTAAACAAATAAAATAGTTCAGTGTGGAGTTTGGATGATTCAACGAATATAAGAAATCTTTAACGGAATCAGTGCACTGAATATAATTAATTTAAGTAAAGGAATTGGCAGGTGCATTAAAATAATGACTTTCAAACCATGTGGTCATCACATTCTTAGTAATAATATCGTGTGGCTAGGGCCTCCCGTCGGGTAGACCGTTCGCCTGGTGCAGGTCTTCCGAGTTGACGCCACTTCGGCGACCTGCGTGTCGATGGGGATGAAATGATGATGATTAGGATAACACAACACCCAGTCCCTGAGCGGAGAAAATCTCCGACCCAGCCGGAATCGAACCTGGGACCTTAGGATTGACAGTATGTCACACTGACCACTCAGCTACCGGGGCCGGACATCACATTCTTAGTGGTGAAACTGTAAGCGTTCTACGTTGTAAAAAAAAATACACAGATTACTTGGAATTTCTGTAGTAGATAATGGTTGACAATTCTGTTACGTAAGTTAAGCATGGAGTGAGAAGCAAATGTGACTAAGAAAAAATGTGCTCATTGAATCGAAATAACAGCATCTTAACAGCACGCTAAGGAAATTAATTTGAAATCTCATAAAGTGAGGGAGCCTCTCTTGGTTAACTAGAAGCAATAATTATATCGGGGAAATCAATTATGTAAAGGAGAACATCGCCAAGATGCAGATTGCTTTCTGTCGTGCACTGCCATTCTCGTCATGAGTGGAATATAAATACAAAGAAACGGCACTTCTTTTGGCACTGCGCCCATCACGATGGAAAAGAACTGTAGATCCTGAATCTCCACGCTGATCTTGTTTCCTCATGGCGGCTTTTTAGCGGGAAACCTTCATTATGGCCATCACAGCACAAGCGACTTGTAAGCACATCACCATTCTTCCAGAATACAGACAGAGGTGATTTGTTTAAACAGCTACCCCATACCACGTTGAGTGGAGAGACAAAGACGCTTCAGTCGGAGGGAAGTTCGCCTTTGTGTTGGAATCGCCAGTTGATGGCCAAGCTAATGGCAAGTGCCAGCAAACAATGCAAAACTGAGATAATTTTGGGGCTTGGTGTGAGTGCATAGATAGTTTGAGGACGACGCAAGAAACTGAAACCGCCTTCATTAACAACCGATGCGAAATAATGGTACACACACAAGCTATTCACAGTCGCTTGCAGATGACTTGAAACAATGGTACAGACACACAAGAATTACGCGTTCCAGTCACAACAATCAGACCACCGCCTATGTTCGACGTCGACGTGCAACAACCACTTAGAGACAGCAATTGGCAGCACTAGCCGGGGGGGGGGGGGGGGGGGGGGATGAAAACAGTGCAGTAGTTATCATAATGTGGAAATAAAGCGATTTATCTTGGAAATAAAGCGACTTATCTGACTCCAAATGAGCTTAATCATTGGCCTTAGGATCACATTTCCGGAATGGCTGTGTCTGCAAAGCGCTTGCCTGCTGCCGTGGTTAAAGTACACCGTGAGTGGCAAAATGGCAGTATCCAAAACCGAGGCGGAGGCACGACAAGCCATAGATGAGAGGAGTAAACGTAGCTGCGATGATGTGTACGGGCGAAAAGACGTACAACTGCTGAGTAACTGACCGCACAGGTGAATCAAGGGGCTACCGACAGTGTCTTCTCAACGACCGTTCAGCGTATGGGCCTCCACAGCAAGCGCACGGTTGATGCACTCATGCTTACTACTGTTAATCTGCAAAGAAGGCTGCAATTTACACGCCAGTGCCGCAGCGGGACGTCGACTGAGTGGCGACACGTGGATGAATCACGTTTTATGTTCTATCGGACAGGTGGCTGTTGGCTCTACAACAAACGTTGGAAGAGTCCAGGTCGAGAGGGCGTCATTGTATGTGTGATGTTTTCATGGTTTTCCCTACTTATCACGTTCTGGAAGGCACATTGGATCAATACAAGTATGCATACATTCTTGGGGACCGTGTCCACACCTACATGCAGTTTGTTTTTTCTCAGTATGATGGCACCTACCAACAGGACAATTCAACGTGTCAACAGCTCGCGGTGTATTCATGCGTGGTTCAAAGAACAACAGGGAGAGTTTGCCGTATTCACTTTGCCGCCAAACTCCCCGCCCCCTATTTCAATCAAATCGAGACTCTGTGTGACCACCTCGATCGAGCTCTTCGTGCCATGGATCCTCAATCGAGAAACGTAGCGCAGCTGGCCACGGCACTGGAGGTGACATGGCTCCACAGCCCTGTCGGTGTCTTCCAGAACCTCAATGACTCTCCCTGCACGCCTCGCAGAGATCCACACTGCGAAAGATGGTTATTCAGGCTTCTTGACAGGTGGTCACATTAATGTAACTGGACGGTCTAGTTTCTAGCTTTAGTAGGACGAATTAACTATCTGGAAAGATAGAAAGCACTTAAAACTGATTATCATTAATGTAGCCTACTTTATTAAGTATAATGAGTAATTAACTTCAATTGTAACTCATGTCTGTCACCTCCCAAAAGATAGGCGGAAGCAACATGTGAATAGAATGATATCTGAAAGACTACCCAAGTACATTCTTAACTATAGCCAAAAGGAAGGAGGGACATTGATCTGCCAATGAAATGATGGATGTAACCCTTGAAAAGGCAAATGTCTAGTCCCAATATGGAAAACGACGACGATGACTGGTGATCTTGATTTTGATTTACGTAGTTTTCCCAAATTACTTGAAGAATAAGAGACGGAGTCCTTCAAAACCTGAATGTTGCTATCTTCTTCCAGTCCTCCTTTGTCTAAGCTAGCGACGTCAATGAGGCGCTAAAATCTACAGTATTTCCTCAATTTTCGACGTCTTGCAAGCGTATTACTACTTTTGTTCAGTTTCCCTCTGTTCTGGCGTAATCAAAAGCGCCGGAACTAAGGCGAATAGAAAATCAGAGAAGGCGGCGAGGAAACGTCGGCCAATGGTGGGCGGAATTGGACCGCTCCGTTTCAGGAGCGACATCTGAAAGGCGTGAATATAGCCGCCGCTCCAGCAGCCTCGGGGCTCAGACCGACCCAGTCTGCAACGGACATTAGTGCTATGCTATCAGATTGTCGTGGTCCGTATCAAGGGATTACAAGGACTTTGTGTATAACAAGAATTTTACTGCTTTCATGCTGCCTCTCGTATCCCTTAGGCACCCTATAAGCGACGAGTGAGCAAGACCCCACAACTGGCGACCTGGGGACGAGGTGTTAGAAACAACGTGCCTGCCGCCCACGTACTTCCGCTTTTTTTTTTTTTTTTTTTTTTTTTTTTTTTTTGCTGGCGCATTAATTGCCTCGTGTCTTTACTTTGTAGGGGCGCATATTACTTTAACAGTTTCTCGTCGTTTTTGCTAATCAGTGTTTTCAGGTGGGCGTTGCAGGAACTTTCTTTGCTTTTGTTCTAATTTTTGTCTATTTGCTGAATTTGTGTCTTTCAACATGCTCACCAATCCTGTCGCGCCCCCTGCTCAGGCGCCACAGCCGCAAGCGATAGATGCCACACAGCTAATGCAGATGTTTCTGTTTCAGACACAGCAGATATCTACTCTGCTCAACACGGTGCAGCAGCTCACAGGCCTCCGCTGCGCGCCCGCCAGAACAAGCACCCCAAGAAGAGGAATGGCAGGAGTCGTTGTCCCAGTTTGAGGCACACATCATCACCCACAACGTACCAGTTACTGTGAAACTTCCCTACCTATTATCAACGATAGGAAGTGCGGAGTTCCGCCTCATTCAAAAACTTTTTCGCTGGCTGGGTGGCCGAGCGGTTCTAGGCGCCACAGTCTGGAATCCCGCGACCGCTGCGGCCGTAGGTTCGAATCCTGCCTCGGGCATGGATGTATGTGACGTCCTTAGGTTAGTTAGGTTTCAGTAGTTCTAAGTTCTAGGGGACTGATGACCTCATAAGTTAAGTCCCATAGTGCTCAGAGCCATTTGAACCATTTGACAAAACTTTTTCCTAACGCCACTCCCAGTGAACTTGCTTACCATCAGCTGGTACAGGCCCTAACAAACTATTATGACCAACAAGTGTCTGTAGTAGCAGCTAGATATCAATTCCTCAATTGCAAAAATCTGTCAGAACAAACTTATCGCGAATGGGTATCAGATTTGCAAGGTATGACACGGAAATGCAAATTCAAATGTGCTTGCGGTGCTTTATATTCACATATTATGTTTCATGATGCGATCGTGTACAGTGTGCCTGGGGCCAAAGTTAGAGAACAAATTTTGAAACACTCCAATCCTTTATTTCAGCAGGTAGTGCAAATACTAGATCAGTACGATTCCGGTGCCTTGTCGGTTCGTCCATTTGAGCAGCCAGCCATTTGTCGGGTTTAGTCCCTTAGTTGTGATCAAAGACCTTGTAAAAAATAACTAGACTCACTGGGGGCGCTGCAGTCGCGGGATAATTTGAACCTTCGGCTGGACGCCATTATAGTGGTTGTAGGCTGATGTGTTGTGTAGTATTGTTGTTTATGAAGACCCTGATTCAACGCTGTATATTTGTTGGGGCGTACATACAGTATTTGTTCCTCGTAATTCTACTGCCTGTACGTTCCAATCAAAAGAAGTACAATGGTGAAGAGCTGTGCAGCGATTAATTGTACAAATAAATTCGAGTAAGGAACGAATATTACAGTCCACAGGTATGTGGATATTTTAAGTTGTTTTGTAAAACTATCAACTACTGTTTGACTACCACTGTGGATGGCCTTTCTTTTACCTAGGTAAGTGTGATGTCATCATGCAGTTAAGAAATGAAAATTTTTCATAAGCTAAAATTGGATAGCCTTCATAGGGAGGTGGGTATTACTATTCTTCAGGGACAGTAGAAAGTAAATACTGCTTGTGTGCGGTAAGTCTAACCTTCATAGAGGGGAAAATATGTTCATGTATAACAGAAAATGTAAATTACTCAACTTGCTGTAACTCTAGATTAGATCAGGGACTTACATTTTCAGAAGTGATACGTTACTGCCTTTACATTTTTGAACAGTAACTGTTATTTTTGACAGTACTTGTGCAAATGTTTGTTTATTTCACATGTTTCATTCTGTGGGGCTATGAAGTTGCTCAGAAACTGATGAAAAACCAACACATATAAACTGAAGTGTACTTCTTCGAAAGCAAATATTGTGACTAGTGTGATGCTGGATGCCTGCCTGAAGTCTTGTTTGTTGTAGCTGGATGATCGGTAGTGTTTTCATGGTCTAGGTTAAGTTGAAACTTGATAATTTGCTTGTGAGTTACCAAAGCACTATACCATATATATGGCACTTCTCGTCATAAAATCTAAAGCAAGGTAGAGTCAGAAAATATCTATTAACATAGTGGGCAAATCTTCGAGTATTTTGATGCATTTTGCGTACATGTATCGTAAATGAACTAAGAAAAATGCTAGGGGTCCAGTACATAACTTTTTGCTACGGCAGATTCCAAGTAGTACGTAAGATAAATTCATAAACAGTGACTAGTTGCTGTTTGTTCATAAATTAAAAAGTATATTGTTGTAACGTATTTAAATGAGGCATTATGTTTGTGACCTAACTCAAGGGAAGGCATTTTATAACCAAAAGCGATGTATAAACATTCGAACTCCGCGCGTCAGTTTACCACTCTAATGGCCGCCGGCCAGCTATTCAATTTGTCCGCTCTTCACGATGGACCACTCGTGCGGTTGTGGGGGCCTGGTTGTGATCTCCCCATTCCGCACTGGCGGCTTGCGCTAGCCAAGCCGAGTAAACAACCTTCCACGCCGCGTACGCAGTTCACTAAGCAGGCGGCTACATGGGCGAACAGAATTAAGTCTTGTCCTCGCTGTTATACACGGCACAAGCGCCAAGACTGCCCCTCCCGACAATGTCAGTCTTACCCTTGTGGTAGGAAAGGACATGTGCAATCTGTGTTTGCAACGGAACAAACATATGAATTCAGCCCACTCACAAAACTCTCGTCACAAGGCCCATGTCATTAATGCAGTATATTCCAAGACTGCAACTAGCAAGCGTGCAGTTAGTCAGTGATACGTCAGTCAAACAACATTTTTGTTCATTTACTTATTTGTGGAAAACGTGTGAAATTTCAGTTGGACACGGGTGCCTCTGTCACATTGCTAAATCGTCACACATATGAACTGTGCACTCCGCCTCTGTCTCAAACTAACACGCAACTGACGGCTTATAATAGACAAGACAATCCCATTCACGGAACATGTACTTTGCCTACCATGTATCGCTCGCGTAGGAGAACAGTGACATTTATAGTGTTACAATCACGCGATTGTGAGAAAATATTTGGTCTTGTTTCTTTCGACTTGCTTGGCTTTAACATTCAGGACAATGCATTGTCAGTGTACCCATTCAATGCAAAAGACAGTGTAGCTAGCTTGCTAAAAGAATTGCCAGAACTCTTTTCTGAAGGTTTAGGCAAGGCTAACAATTTTGTTGCAAATATTACGCTGAAAGACAATGCTCAGCAGAAATTTTGCCGGGCCAGACCTGTTCCCATTGCATTACGGGACAAAGTAGCGGCTGAACTTCAAGAATTGCAAGACTGCGGAGCTATTGCGCCCATACAAGCTACTCAGTGAGCAAGTCCACTGGTTTTGCTCCCCAAACCTTCAGGTCGCATTCTCCTCATGTTGCCTTTAAGCCTCAAGTCAACCCAAAAACTGTCATTGATACTTATCGATTGCTGCGCCCAGAGAATCTCATGGATGCTATTTTTCAAAAATTGATTTGCGCGAAGCATATCTTCAAATACCGCTCAATGAAGAATATCAAAAAGTGTGTGTAGTAAATACTCATTTGGGCTTGTTTACATATTTGCGTTTGCCTTTGGCAGTGCTTCCGCACCCGCCATTTTCGAATGGTATTTGGAACAGCTGACTGCACAAGTGCCAAACAGTTCAAACTATTTGGACGACATTGTAGTAGCAGGTCGTACACCTGAAGAACATATTGCAAATTTATGTGCTTTGTTTCGTGTGTTGTCTCATGCAGCACTAAAGTGCAGACAGGACAAGTGTGATTCTTTTAAACCTGAGTTGCAGTATCTTGTCATGCCATCAACAGTCAAGGTGTACATCCTCTGCAGTCGCATTAGTTAGCCATACGAGACTTGCCAGTTCCTCGCAATATCACAGAACTGCAGTCAGTTTTAGAGAAAATGAACTATTATGTTCGGTTCATTCCGAATGTTGCACAAATCGAAGCTCCATTGCATCGCTTGCATCGTAAGAATGTCCCCTTTGTTTGGACAGATGAGTGCCAAGCAGCTTTTCAAAACCTTAAAGATGCATTGTTCAGTGATCGATCCTTAGTTCACTTTGATCCTGAAAAACCAGTTGTACTGCAAGCTGACGCTTCCTCTTACGGAATCGGTGCAGTCCTTTCGCACAGAACTAATGACAAAGAGAGACCTATTGCTTTGCATCAAAAGTGTTATCCTAAGCTCAGTGCAACTATTCATAAATTGAAAAAGAGGCTTTGGCTATTTTGTATGGTGTTACCAAATTTCACCAATATTTGTATGGCAGAAAATTCTACTTAGTCACGTATCACAAATCTTTGCAGTCCTTGTTTCATCCGACGAAATTGGTTCCTCTAAGAACTGCCTAAAAATTGCGAAGATGGGCTTTGTTGTTGTTTCAATGCCAGTACGAGACTGTGTATCGACCGACAGCTCCGCATGGTAATGCGGACGCACTTTCACGTCTTCCGATTGGCCCTGACACAGACTTTGACGCTTCTGCTGCATCTTGTTGTCACATCGATGCTCAGTATTCTGAACTACTTAATCTTTTCCGTTGAACTATAAGAAAATTGCGCAGACCACGGAAGCTGATTCAGATCTGAACTTTTTGCTCCCGTATATTCGCACTTCTTGGCCGCACTCAATGAATAGCATAAAGAACTCTGTAGTGCGCCGATACTTTGCACGTCGGCATAGCCTCGCTGTACAGAAAGGTGTGATTCTTGTTCAGAGTGACAGTGGCCAGTCCAGTGTGTTGATCCCTAAGGCTTTGCAAAAAGAAGTGTTGCAGTTAATTCACCAAAGACACTGGGGGATTGTTCGTACGAAACAGTTAGTGCGTCGACGCTGTACTTGGCAGGATATGGACGCCCAAATAGAACAGATGACGTCACAGTGTCACGGAAAATCAGTCCGCTCCGCCACAAAAGTTCTCTGCTTGGCCTAAGTCGCAATAGCGATGGCTACAAGTGCACATAGACTTCGCGGGACCTTTTTGGAACACCTGCTGGTTGATTGTGGTAGGCTCATACAGCAAGTTTCCTTTTACTGTGCCAATCAACTCGACAACGTCACGTAACACAATTCAGGTGTTGTCATCGATTTTTTGCCTAGAAGATTTACCTGAAGTGATAGTGTCAGACTATGGTCCTCAGTTCACGTCAAATGAATCTGAAACATTTTGTGAAAGCAATGGCATACAGTATCTAACCAGTGCACCGTTCCATCCACAGTCCAACGGCGAAGCGGAACGTTTTGTCAGATCATTCAAGCAGCAGATGGCCAAACTTCACTCCGCGCACACCAGGGATCAAGAATTGCAACTGTTTCTCGCCTCATATCGTTTGCACCCAAGAGATTGACCATCACCTGCGGAATTATTTCACGGTCTCCGCTATCGGGCACTGCTCCACCTGCTCTACCCTCCTCAGCATCCCGTGCTTCACGAAGCATGGTGTTGTCTTTTACAGTTTTACAGGGTTTTTAGCGGCAGCAGACGGTGGGCGCGAGGCGTGATCTTCCGTCGACTTGGCACCCGTGTGTGTCTTCTTTTATGTCCCAATAGCTTGCAGCACCGCCATCATAACCAACTTCGCCTCTGTCGTGTACACGATGATCTTTCAGTCTCTCTCCCCCCAGATTCACGGGTCCAGAGGACAGCGCGGCCACAGCAGCCTCCAGAGGGTGTCATCACAACAGCGCGGGATGACCCCGTGGAGACGGAGTCTTCGCCTCCTCCGCCTCCTGTCGTCCTACCGATGGAGTTGGATCCGCCCACAGCGCAGCAGTCACCGCCTCCTTCATCTGGTTCATGGCAGCAGGAGGTGGACGCGTACCCTTCTGGTCGTTTACCTGGGGATGTTTCCGCCAGAGCGCAGGCTGGATGGCGGGCTACGTCCGGAAGGTCCGTCCCCTGCAGCCACAGCTTCCGGCCCGTCGAGGCGCCCACACTACTGATCCCCCGCGGTGGTCGCACTCCTAACACCACGACGGTCCATTACTTTGGGAGGGGGGAGGGGGGGGAGGAATGTTCTGGAGTAACCACAAGCGCCGGAACTAAGACGAACAGAAAACCAGAGGAGGCGGTGAGGAAACGTCACCCAATGGTGCACGGAATCGGACCGCGCCGCGCCAGGAGCGACATCTGAAAGAAGTGAATATAACCCCAGCTCCTGCCAGCCTCGGGGCTCAGACTTTGTGTATAGCAATAACTTTACTGTTTTCATGTCGCCTCTCGCTAGCGACGTTTGCTGTAATCAAAGTTAAGTATTGTCAACTGCTTATAGAAATAAAACTACTAATGTTATTTGGTTGAATCTCAAAGTCCTGGTAAGCACTTGATACGGATCACGACAATCTGATAGCGTAGCACTAAGGTCCGCTGCAGACTGGCCCGCTCTGAGCAGGAGAGGCGCTTATATTCCCTTCTTTCAGATGTCGCTTCTGGCGTGGTAATCCAAAATTGCTGCAGCCCTTAGGCATCCTATTAGCGACGAGTGGGAAAGACCGCACACCCTCTATCTGGGATTTAAGTTTGACCTCACCTTAAAAGGGTAACTGATACCTGAAGTGTGTCTATCAATTATGGTTGAGTGCTTATGATGACTGCCGTTCAGCCATGATTTTGATACTTGCCCTGAGTAATGAAAGGAAGAAGTAAGTAAATCACGTAAATTCTATCTCACTTTTGTCCACTTTGCGTCAATGTCCACCGTTCTGGAACATTTTCTGTCATAACCAAAAATCTAATGCACACACTAAAAAAAGTTTCGCGCCATTCTGGTTCCCAGAACTCCTGAAGATAGCCGTTGACTGTGGACATTGTATCACAGACACAGTCCCTTTGACTGTTTAGAGATGTCACTAAACCCGCCCAAATATGTTAACAACTATTCATGAGGAACGCCTATTAGACGGAGGGGGTCTGACAGCTGCTCAGTTCCAGTCATTCCACAAGGAAGGAGGTATACGGCTCGTGTTGCCTGTAGTTCAACCATGCCTAAATGGTCAATACCGCGGTTCGATCGCGTCCGCATTGTTGCTTTGTGCCAGGAAGGGCTCTCAACAAGGGAAGTGTCCAGGCGTCTCGCAGTGAACCAAAGCGATGTTGTTCGGACATGGAGGAGATACAGAGAGACATGAACTGTCGATGAAATGACTTGCTCAGGCCGCCCAAGAGCTACTATTACAGTGGATGACCGCTACCTACGGATTATGCTTTGGAGGAACTCTGACATCAACGCCACCATGTTGAATAATGCTTTTCGTGCAGCCACAGGACGTCGTGTTACGACTCAAACTGTGCGCAAAAGGCTGCATGATGCACAACTTAACTCCCGACATACATGGCGAGGTCCACCTTTGCAACCACGACACCATGCGCCGCGGTACAGATGGTCCCAACAACATGCCGAATGGACCGCTCAGGATTGGCATCATGTTCTCTTCACCGATGAGTGCCGAATATACCTTCAACCAGACAATCGTCGGAGACGTGTTTAGAGGCAACCTGGTCAGGCTGAACGCCTTAGACGCACTGTCCAGCGACTGCAGCAAGGTGGAGGTTCCCTGCTCTTTTGGGGTGACAATATGTGGGGCCGACGTACGCCGCTGGTGGTTATGGAAGCCGCCGTAACAGCTGTACGATACGTGAATGCCATCCTCCGACCGATAGTGCAACCATATCGGCAGCATATTGCCAAAGGCATTCGTCTTCATGGACGACAATTCGTGCTCCCATCGTGAACATCTTGTGAATTACTTTCTTCAGGATAACGACATCGCTCGACTAGAGTGGCCAGCATGTTCTCAGACATGAGCCCTATTGAACATGGCTGGGATAGATTGAAAAGCACTGTTTATGGACGACGTGACCCACCAACCACTCTGAGGGATCTACGCCGAATCGCAGGTGAAGTCTAGGACAATCTGGACCAACAGTGCCTTGATTAACTTGTGGAGAGTATGCCACGACGAATACAGGCATGCATCAATGCAAGAAGACGTGCTACTGGGTATTAGAGGTACTGGTGTGTACAGCAGTCTGGACCACCACCTCTAAAAGTATCGCTGTTGGTGGTACAACATGCAATGTGTGATTTTCATGAGCAATAAAAAGGGCAGAAATGATGTTTATGTTGATCTCTATTCCAATTTTCCGTACAGGTTCCGAAACTCTCGGAAGCGAGTGATGCAGAACTTTTTTTGATGTTTATTTTACTGTGCAATGGTCAAGTCCTTGTGATACTGTTCGACTACATGGAGACTTCATATGAGCATCCATCACACATAAATCTGATTAAATGTTTTTTTGGACTAAAAGAAACTGTTTTCCTTATCTTTCTACGGACCAACTATAGGATGTGGGAGTGTATGGTGTGGGTAAATACTTGGAAAGCAAGTGTGATTAAAACTGTTGGCGTATAGTAAACATTAACAACCTACTTGAAACACACGAACTTGTGGCAAACCAATGGTAAAATTATACTGTCCCTTATTTGCATAATAAACATGATTAAATAGAATTGCAGCGGAATGACAGCAAGGAGGACTAGAGAGGCAAGTGCATGAATGTTGGGCACCCATAGAAGGAGGAGAATAACCCCACACTAACAATAGAATAATCAGACACAACATATTGAGTAAAAGAGATAAGTCTTTCTCCACCACCATTGAACCAAACAGGTGAAAGACACTGAGCTGTGTAGAATCACTTATTGCTCCCAGCAAGAAGGCGAATATTCAAGATATTTCCAGTTCGTTCACAATTGGCTATCGGTCCACAGAAACGTTGCTACGCCATAAACAGAGAAGCAACCTCAAATTCCGCAGTCAGGTTCAGATAAAGATACATCATGTGTACAAGATGAATGTTGAAGGCGATAACTTTGACCAAGCAGTTGCAAACTTTCCCTTACTTCTACATGAGACTCATCACAGGAAACGATCAGTCCGGTAATGTTGCAAGAAATTAATTTATATCAGTAACGTTATGCTCAAAATCTGAAGAGTACACTAGTTTTAAATAAGTCCTGGTAAAACCCTGGCGATATTGATATGAACAAAGGAAAATGTGAGATTCGATATTACTGGCGAAAATTAACAGAAAATTTCCACGATTCCAAGAAAGAAATATTCGCGAGTATTTTATGAAGCTACACTACTGGACATTAAAATTGCTACACCAAGAATAAATGCAGATGACAAATGGGTATTAATTAGACAAATATATTGTTCTAGAACTGACATGTAATTATATTTTCACGCAATTTGGGTGCATAGATCCTGAGGAATAAGTACCCAGAGCAACCACCTCTGGCCGTAATAACGATCTTGATACGCCTGGGCATTGAGTCAAACAGAGCTTGGATGGCGTGTACAGGTACAGCTGCCCATGCAGCTTTTACACGATACCACAGTTCATCAAGAGTAGTGACTGGCGTATTGTGACGAGCCAGTTTCTCGGCAACCATTGACCGGACGTTATCAATTGGTGAGAGATGTGGAGAATGTGCTGGGCAGGGCAGCAGTCGAACATTTTCTGTATCCAGAAAAGCCTGTACAGGACCTGCAACATGCGGTCGTGCATTATCCTGCTGAAATGTAGGGTTTCGCAAGGCTCGAATGAAGGGGAGAGCCACAGGTCGTAACACATCTCAAATGTAACGTCCACTGTTCAGAGTGCCGTCAATGCGAACAAGAGGTGACCGAGACGTGTAACGAATGGCACCCCATACCATCACGCCGGGTGATACGACAGTATGGCGATGACAAATACACGCTTCCAATGTGCGTTCACTGCGATGTCGCCAGACACGGATGCGACCATCATGATGCTGTAAACAGAACCTGGATTCATCCGGAAAAATGACGTTTTGCCATTCGTGCACCCTGGTTCGTCGTTGAGTACACCATAAAAGGCGCTCCTGTCTGTGATGCAGCGTCAATGGTAACCGCAGCCATGGTCTCCGAGCTGATAGTCCACGCTACTGCAAACGTCGTCGAACTGTTCGTGTAGATGGTTGTTGTCTTGCAAACGTCTCCATATGTTGACTCAGGAATCGAGACGGGGCTGCACGATCCGTTACAGCCATGCGAATAAGATGCCTGTCATCTCGACTGCTAGTGATACGAGGCCGTTGGGATCCAGCACGGCGTTCCGTATTACCCTCCTGAACCCACCGATTCCATATTCTGCTAACAGTCATTGGATCTCGACCAACGCGAGCAGCAATGTCGCGATACGATAAACCGCAATCGCGAGAGGCTACAATCCGACCTTTATCAAAGTCGGAAACGTGATGGTACGCATTTCTCCTCCTTACACGAGGCATCACAACAACGTTTCACCAGGCAACGCCGGTCAACTGCTGTTTGTGTATGAGAAATCGGTTGGAAACTTTCCTCATGTCAGCACGTTGTAGGTGTCGCCACCGGCACCAACTTTGTGTGAATGTTCTGAAAAGCTAATCATTTGCATATCACAGCATCTTCTTCCTGTCGGTTAAATTTCGCGTCTGTAGCACATCATCTTCGTGGTGTAGCAATTTTAATGGCCAGTAGTGGATTTCCTAACAAAAGAAATAACCAATTTCTAAATCGTACCAGAGCATCTTCCAAGCACCTTCATCCTTACTAGCTCAGCTCAGAACACCATGTGTCGTTCAAGGATGCCAGTTTGCGGTCATCACCACAGTGGTCCTTTTTTAAAAGAATGCAGTGGATCTACTAGCCAATAGGTACAACAGGGAGCGCAGAAGAAAATTTGGAAGAGTAGACAAACAGGGTGTATAAATCTAAGGCTTACTGAGTACAATAGTTAAAAACAGTTGCGTAAAAAGAAAAGTAGAAAAATCTAGTACGCTGCTGGCTATTAAAATTGTAACACTAGTAGGGACACCAATTAATGACATTTAGTTTGTTAAGCGTATACCATACAGCAGGAAGGTCACATGATTATTTATAGGCAGTTTGTGGGTAAACAGAGTGCAAAATTAGTACGCAGAACTGCCCCCTCCGGCAGCCACAGTCACTCTGTACCGGGTGGGCATCAATTTGAACTGAACTTGGATGACGGATACAGATACATCATCGCACGCGACTTCAACTGTCTGCCGAGAGTTATCAATCACAATGTTTAGTGAGTGGTGGCGCCCAAGTCTCTTTGGAAGCCACGACAAGATGTTTTCAGTGGGTGAAAGTTGTAGAGAATGTGCTAGCCAGAGCGATAGTAGAACACCCTCTGTGTTGAGGTACGTAAGGGCGGCACGGATATGTGGATTTGCGTTATCGTGTTGAAAGACAACGTTACAGAAAGAGAACCCGAAGAGAGAGCAAAGCCATCGACTTTAATGCGTTAGAAGTGTAACACTTGCTGTCCAAAGTACCAGCTATGCGAAACGGAGGTGACTGTGTTGCGCACGCAGTAGCAGATGGTAGAATCACACCAGGTGCTGGGCCAGTATGATCATGACGACTATAATATGGCAATGTTGGTTCTCTTTGGAGTCACTACGCACAGATGATGCAGAACTGCGGTTCGTCTGAAAAGGCGTGGTGTCGCTGGTATGTCCAGTTTTGTCGGGCGCAATGCTGTCGGCCCGCCTCTCTGTGCTGCGACTTCCAGGGATACCGCAGCAATGCTCAAAGTCCGTGGGCAGAAATTCTTGTACTGCTTGCACGATACTTCTTGTCTTGTTATAAAATAATTCATCACCTACTCTCGGTTCGGGACGATTCTGCTCGGCCGAGCGAACCATACGAATATGTCTGATCTCTTCATCGGCAGTGGCATGCGGCCATCATATCCTGCGCGGCGTTAGGAATGGCGCTCATGAAACCACAGATTCCATACTCGCATCGAGGGATCCGGACCAACGAGAGCAGGAGTATCGCGAAAGATGAACCGTAGTCCAGAAAGGCGACAATCTGCTGCCGTTGATTTCCGACTATGCTTGTAGACGCTTCTCCCATAACATGATCCTATATAATGATGAGACTCACTGATGACATTGCTGTCCTCAGTGAAATTGAAGAAGAAAGAAGAATTACAGGACGTGCTGAATGCAATGAACAGTCTAATGAGTACAGAATATGGGCCGAGGCTAAACCGAACAAAGACGAAAGTAATGAGAAGTATCAGAAATGACAACAGCGAGAGACTTAACATAAACCGCGCGGGATTAGCCGAGCGGTTTAAGGCGCTGCAGTCATGGACTGTGTGGCTGGTCCCGGCGGAGGTTCGAGTCCTCCCTCGGGCATGGGTGTGTGTGTTTGTCCTTAGTATAATTTAGGTTAAGTAGTGTGTAAGCTTAGGGACTGATGACCTTAGCAGTTAAGTCCCATAAGATTTCACACACATTTTTGAACTTAACGTAAGATATGGTTATCACAAAGTGTAGACGGTGAAGATGAAGTTAAGGAATTCTGCTACCTAGGTAGAAAAATAACCCATGACGGACGAGGCGAAGAGGATATAAAAGGCAGACAAGCACTGTAAAAAGGGTATTCCTGGCCGTCTGACAATGTACGTTTGAAGCACAGCTGTGTAGGTTAGTGAAACATGGAAGAAAACGATCCCCACACAAGTAAGCGACGTTCAAATGGGATATCTGAATGAGAAACTCGTTGTATGACATTTCTTTACACACATAATGTAGATGGGGATACTCCCCCCTGTTCTGTTCACATATAATGAAATTATAAACAGGGAACTCTTGCGAAACTTTTGCACTTTTATAGTTATAAATAATGATAGTATTTGGAATAAATGTAGCCGTTGGGATAACGGTGGCTGTGAGAACGAAGAGAAAACATCTTGAAAAGACCGAACGACGTGAAATAATAATCATGACTTTATGATAAATCTTTCTTTATACATTTACATTCACATAATTTTGAACAAATCCGGCTACAGTAAGCAAGTTAGGCCGTAGTAGCCCACCCCGTTAGCCGTGCGGTCTAACGCACTGCTTTCCGGGCGGGAAGGGGTGCCGGCTCCCGGCACGAATCCGGCCGGCGGATTAGTGTCCACGTCCGGTGTGCCGGCCAGCATGTGGACGGTTTTTAAGGCGGTTTTCCATCTGCCTCGGCGAATGCGGGCTATTTCTCCTTATGCTGCCTCAGCTACGCTACGTAGGCGATTGCTGCGCAAACACTGTCTCCACGTACATGTAAACCATAATTACTCTACCACGCAAACATTTGGGGTTACACTCGTCTGGTATGAGACGTTCCCGGGGGGTTCAATGGCGGCCGAACCGCACAGTAACCCTGGGTTCGACGTGGGGCGGCGATGGAGTTCTTAACCACTGAGGACCACGGCGGTGACGAAGGCTCTCCGTCGTTTATAGATCCACAGTTCCATACAATACAACACAATAGGCCTTAATAGCGATAGGAAAATCACAGTTGAAGAGGACAATGACAAATATGTTTATCATTTCGGAAGATATATTCGTTTAGAAGAGTCAACTTATACGACGGGCAGACATAATGGACTACCGCAGAGGTCGCGGTTATTATCTATGACAATGCTGTATCCAGTTAATAAACACTTTAAAACAAATAGAATGGTATTTACAATAAGATAATGTGAAAAGGCAGTTTCATATCCCTGTTTCATAAGTTAGCTTTGTAAAATAAAGTTATGAACCTGGGCCTTCATAATGCCCTTTGGCCGAACATAGTTAAAAGTCCCTTTTATGATAAAATTTTCTACAAACAGTAAATTTCAGCGCAAAATGGTTGTATAATATCACAAGCCGGTTACAAAGCCCTTGTAACAATACCTCATTTACCCCTTTACTAGTAGTATATGTTGAAAAAAAGTGATGTTGACTTGGGAAAATAATGAATATGATCATTTGCATATCCAAATACATTCATGCCAGTTAGACATTTGTTGCATGCCCTCTTCGCAGTGCTGCTATTTTTACGATAAGCAGTATATATCACTGTAACTAAAAACTCGATTTAGTCTTTCATAAACTCGTCCAAAACCGTACATTTCTTGCGGCCGCAAGGCGAACAATTATAAGTTGTCTTCGATAACAGCGGTGCCTGCTGCTGTATAAAGTAATGCACTGCATGTTGAAGAGGAAATATATGGAGCATGGATATCAAGAGGAGAAATACTTGCAGGTAAAATACGAAAAGATTAAAAGCACAGATAAATTCAAACACTTAGGAGAATGGATCAAATCTATTGAACGGCGTAAAGACTGCAGTCAAAGGACGAGCCATAAAGCTAGACCTTGTTTATAAACTTAACACAGAACAGAGACAGAAGACGTGCGATATCCTACAAGGCCAAAACCAGGGATTATAATTCAGGTATAAAACTAGAAGGGCTCTGTGTTTCAGAGTGTCTTATTTTAAAAATGTAAGCGCAGTTGGAAGAACATGAAAAGAAGGAAAGGAAGATTCTCGCGAAAATTCTGGGACCCCAGAACACTGATGATGGAATTTGAAGGAATACGAAAAATGTGCCCGCATCTCGTGGTCGTGCGGTAGCCTTCTCGCTTCCCACGCCCGGGTTCCCGGGTTCGATTCCCGACGGGGTCAGGGATTTTCTCTGCTTCGTGATGGCTGGGTGTTGTGTGCTGTCCTTAGGTTAGTTAGGTTTAAGTAGTTCTAAGTTCTCGGGGACTGATGACCATAGATGCTAAGTCCCATAGTGCTCAGAGCCATTTGAACCATTTGAACGAAAAATGTGGAACTAGAATGCGGAAACAATTTTTTGTGTACATCTAGATTGGATGAACAGAAACTGACTGTGTAAAAAGATCTTCATTTACACTAAAGTTCACCTCTAAGTGTGTAGAAGAGGTCCAAGAGATATTACATGAGAGATGATCCAAAAGAAAGAAGAATTCAGATGCAAAGCCAACGGCATGATATCGTTTCACGCCATTAAAAAGAAAGTGAAAGAATGAAGAGATTCTGAGAAGACAGGGAAGGAAGGCCAAGAATCCTTATACTCTAGGCGACCCATAGTCGAACAAACTCGGAAGAAAGAAGAAATGTAAACGTGGTTTGTCCCAGTTAGGCCCTATAACTCCGCAACCCACGCACGCGGCATCATAGGGGTTATGTGATACGGTATCCCTCCATTTCCTCACATGAAGAAGAATTCGGAAGGAATTGCAGGGGTCGGGTTCGAAGTCAAGGATGTCAAAAGAAGCCATCGGACCAACAGAATTCTAATAGGAAGCCGACGAAGCAGCTGGGAATCGAATGACGAAGTGACTGAGACTGATCAGAATGTTTCTTCTAGAACTTTCGGGAATATCGAAGTATGTTTTAAGTGTTCCAGAACGTTATAGACTCTTCTACAAGTCTCGAGAATGTTATAAAATATTCTAAAATGGCTCTGAGCACTATGGGACTTAACATCTATGGTCATCAGTCCCCTAGAACTTAGAACTACTTAAACCTAACTAACCTAAGGACATCACACATGTCCATGCCCGAGGCAGGATTCGAACCTGCAACCGTAACAGTCGCGCGGCTCCGGACTGAGTGCCTAGAACCGCTAGACCACCGCGGCCGGCTAAAATATTCTAAAATGTTCCATTATCCTATTGTGGGAATACATTCCACCTTAGAAAGGTATACAGTGGGCGAAACGCGCGTCGTTTTATATTTCAGCAGTGCCAAGACATTCAGTAGAGAAACACCATCAATGTGTTGCACGAGTGGAAAAATTTGACTAGCACCATTGGAAGTACCTCCACCAGAATTATTTCATTACATGACCAGAATGGAAACAAAATATTTTCCACAAAATATTAGAGCGCACAATGCTTGCTTTCAAATGACATAATTTGGTGCTTCGTCCATGAACAGAGAAGAACATCTGTTCGGTTCTCTGCTTAGTTCTGTAGAAAAATGTGACCATTTGTGAACACTTCAGTGAATTTAAGAGTACTTCAGAGTATTTTTTAGTATTCGGGAGAATTTTTGAGTGTGAAATAATATTATTTTTATTTCTAGAATGTTCATTTTTACGATGTTCTCGAGTGATCTGGATGTTCTCAGAAAACAAGTGAAAATAAAGATCAAACGAAGTAGGCCTTTCCCAGCTTCTGTATACTTATTTTAGATTACTACTTGTCTACACAATCTTTTAACGTCTTCACGTGTCAAAGTCACGATAACCTTTCTCCAAACACTAGCGTTACATTTCACGTCCAGACGTGAAGCACCAGCTAGATAATGTCGTAGAGTCGAGGGTCGAGCCGCACACAGCTGCTTTTAAATCTAGCAGCTTTTTTTATTTATTTTCTTTTTAACATCAGTTTTTGATGCGACCCGCCACGAATTCCTCTCTTGTTTCGACCTCTTCATCTCAGAGTGGCACTTGCAACCGACGTTCTCAATTATTTTCTGGATGTATTCCAATATTTGTCTTTGTCTACATATCTTACCCTCTACAGCTCCCACTAGTACCATGCAAGTCATTCCGTGATGTCTTAACATATGTGCTTCCACCTTGTCTCATCTTCTTGTCAGTGTTTTCCTTATATTCCTTCCCTCGTCGATTCTCCAGAGAGCCTCCTCATTCCCTATCCTATGAGCTCACTTAATTTTCAACATTCTTCTGTAGTACCACATCCTAAATGCTTGACACCTTTCAGTTCTGGTTTTCTCACAGTCCATGCTTCACTACCATACACTGCTGTGCTCCAAACGCACATTCTTGGAAATATCTTCCTCAAATTAAAGCCTATGTTCGACCTAGTACACTTCTCTTGGCCAGGAATGCCCTTCTTGCCAGTACTAGTCCCTTTTTGCCAATGGTAGTCTGAACAACTGTTAACAGGTTGAAAGGTCAATAAAAGAAAAGTGTGCCATTCACGAATCTTTCTCGCTCATCGTTTTTTTATCATTACCTTCAAACTGTACATCAATAAAGCAAAATATTTCGAATACAGTATACAAATTGTCAAATTAAGAAAAGAAATAAAAATTTAAACAAGTAACGAGATTTTTAACGACGAGAGAAAATTTTAAGTGATGTAAGGAACGGCGATAAGGTCTATCAATAGTTATCTGTGACAGAAAAACTACGAGCGTATCTGTAACTCGGTGGTTGAGTGGCAAAGTGCCAAATAACGCATGTACAAAGTCTCTGGTTCAATGCACTGTCAGTCCTAGCAGTTTTATCTGTCACTTATTACTTCTTTCACTTCTTGCAATGTTTGTCGATGGGAAAAATGCTGAGTTGCGTCGTGGTTTGGGGCACACAATAAAATGTAGGTCTTCCTATAAAATGACTGGCTAAGTTATTTCAGAGGTCGTAGGAAGACCATGGCATGCCACCTCCACAGGACCGTGCCTAGTAAAGCACTGTGGTGTTCAAACTAATCTTTTTACTATCTGAAGGCCAGTCACAGCACCACTAAATGTGAGCACAAAGATTTTACCTATGATTAGAAAATGTTAATTACAAATCATTTTGGACCACTGACTTTTTACTTTCTGTAAAATGTATTTTCGCTGTATACTACAACGATAATCCTGCATGCATCACACGCTTTTTCATTTGGCGTTTGCTCGAAGGGCGAATCATGGCTGCTTGTTCGAAGATAATCTGGAAGTCTCGACAACTCCATCCTTGGCACATAGACACTTCAGGCAAAAGGACAAAAACAGGCAGCGTAATATTGTCCTTTGTGTGGGGCTTCTATGCACAGAGTATTGGTACAACGATCTCCCGATTGTTTTTGCTACTGTACTTCCGTGAAGGACGGTACGTGCTGCTTCCAAACGAAGCAGAAGTGCGGGTTTAATGGCAGTCATTCAGTTGCAGTTCACGACGCGCTACGTGCTGATGGCCTAACAGCGACTTCGAATCACCGTTGCGGACGGAGATTCGACAGCCATGAGACTTTGGATATCCCGCAATCGTCTGTTCATCTGATATCATAGCGCATCTGACACACTGAACATTTCAGACACTGTTTTACAACCGTTTGCATTTCGTATAGAGCGGAGCAGACTCAAAATATCAGTTACATGCGTATCTGTTAAGTTTTGTTCAAAACTCGGAATTATGAACATCGTAACAAGCTTGAAAAAAACTAGAACCGCATTAAAGCCCAAAAGTGGCCGAATTACGTGTAATGTCGGTGACAGATTGCGCGAGACGCCTTTTGTTTTTCTTATGGTGAAGTGCAAGGTTTTACTATATGCCGCACAGCATAACAGGAAACGATATACAGTACTACCAACATACTGTCAAATTCAAGTGTCCGTAGTGTATCTCAGAGGAAACGAAAAAGGATATGTCAACAATATCGATGTAAGAAGTGACGAAAAACAGATGCCGAACAGAGTCCATGAACTGCAATACCACAATTGAGTATTGGCCCTTGATTTTATGTTCCACGTAAAATTGGAGATATGGACAATATGGACATTCAACTGAGATAATCCAAGAGTCGGTGGTAAAGAAAGAATGGAACGTAGCTTATATACACACTTCAAAAAAAGCTTTGCATCAGCTCGGTTCCTAGAGTTCCGGCACCTGTACAGAAAATTGGAATAGAGATCAACATAAACATCATTTCCGCCCTTTTTATTGCCCATAAAAGCCACACATTGAATGTTGCACCACCATACAGCGAGACCTTCAGATGTGGTCGTCCAAATAGCTGTACACACCAGTACCTCTAGTACCCAGTAGCAAGTCCTTATGCATTGGTGCATGCCTGTACTCGTCGTGGTATGCCATCCATAAGTTCATCACTGCATTGTATGTCCAGATTGTCTCACTCCTCAACGGCGATTCGGCGTAGATCCCTCAGAGTGGTTGGTGGGTCACGTCGTCCATAAACAGTGCTTTTCAATCTAATCCAGGCATGTTCGATAGGGTTCATGTCTGAGAACATGCAGGCCACTCTAGTCAAGCGATGTCGTTATTCTGAAGGAAGTCATTCACAAGAAGTGCACGATGGGGGCGCGAATTGTCGTCCATGAATTCGAATGCCTCGCCAATATGCTGCCAATATGGTTGTTCTATTGGTCGGAGAATGGCATTCACGTATCGCACAGCCGTTACGGCGCCTTCCATAACCACCAGCGGCGTTCGTCGGCCACACATAATGTCATCTCAAAACAGCAGGGAACCTCCACCTCGCTGCACTGGCTGGCTGTGTGTCTAAGGCGTTCAGCCTGACCGGGTCACCTCCAAACACGTCTCCAACGATTGTCTGATTGAGGGCATATGCGACACCTACCGATGAAGAGAACATGATGACAACCCTGAGCGGTCCATTCAGAAGGTTTTGGGCCCACCTGTACCGCGCTGCACGGTATCGTGGTTGCAAAGGTGGACCTCGCCATGGACGTCAGGAATGAAGTTGCGCATCATGCTGCCTAATGCGCACAATTTGACTCGCAACACGACGTCCTGTGGCTGCACGAAAAGCATTATTCAACATGGTGGCGTTGATGTCAGGGTTCCTCCAAAGCATAATCCGTAGGTAGCGGTCATCCACTGTAATAGTAGCTCTCGGGCGGCCTGAGCAAGTCATTTCATCGACAGTTCATGTCTCTCTGTATCTCCTCCATGTCCGAACAACATCGCTTTGGTTCACTGCGAGACGCCTGGACACTTCCCTTGTTGAGAGCCCTTCCTGGCACAAAGTAACAATGCGGACGCGATCGAACCGCGCTATTGACCGTTTAGGCATGGTTGAACTACAGGCAACACGAGCCGTGTACCTCCTTCCTGGTGGAATGACTGGAACTGAGCAGCTGTCAGACCCCCTCCGTCTAATAGGCGCTGCTCATGCATGATTGTATCCATCTTTGGGTGGGTTTATTGACATCTCTGAACAGTCAAAGGGACTGTATCTGTGGTACAATATTCACAGTCAACGTTCAGGAATTCTGGGAACCGGGGTAATGCAAAACTTTTTTTGATGTGTGTATATGCCCCATAACTTTTCGGCAATGTTTGCACGACTGAAGACAATCATGCACGTAACAAAACATACGCACTTTCCTGATAGATGTATGAGGTACACCAAACTGGTCTTGCGGACAGAGAGAACATGTGAATTATGTTCTGTGTGGCTGTAAGTAGAAGAAAATGGTTGGGAGAAAAATGTAACCAGAATTCCGAATGTAAGAAAAGACTGAGTCCAAACGGTAGATGAAACTAGAAAAACTGCAAGACAACATGGATGTGTATTGCTGAAGACCGCACTGCATTGCAAAGTATGAGAGAAGCCTTTAGCAACCACTGGATGATGATGATGGTGAATAAACTATGTTAATTGATGTCAACAATGTGAAGTACTTAAAGGGTGTGAGTGAAAGTTTTTAATTGTGTATGCCCGTGAGCGCACGAGCGAGCACACATGTGTTTCTCTGTGTATGTGTGTGTTGTGTGTGTGTGTGTGTGTGTGTGTGTGTGTGTGTGTGCGTGTATGTGTGTGTGTGAGTGTGTTTGTGTATGCGAGCTCGCCCATCGTCTTACGTCTTGTCAGTCGCAATTATAAGGTTTCCAATGGCAAGACAAAGATGAGCCGTGTGCGGCTCGCGTTCATGTCGTTTGTTCTTTGGCATTTTGCCACATAGAGTGGCGTCTTGTTTCAAATCAAATGGCTCCGAGCACTATGGGACTTAACATCTGAGGTCATCAGTCCCCTAGAACTTAGAACTACTTAAACCTAACTAACCTAAGGTCATCACACACATCCATGCCCGAGGCAGGATTCGAACCTGCGACCGTAGCGGTTCCGGACTGAAGCGCCTAGACCCGCTCGGCCACACCGGCCGGCCGTCTTGTTTCTTCCTCACTTACTGACGTAACGAAGTTGTTGGCTTGCCTCCTTGAGTGGCAGCGGCAGCGCTTATCGTTAGTAGTACTGTCGTACGACCACTAGTATTTCCGGGTGGTGGTGGTGTGTATGGTGGTCAGTCGGTTGGGATGGAGCAGCGAGAAAGTCTCCGCGACGCGAGGACCAAGCCGGGACCGCTTGCGGAATACACGCGCTGTCGGATCGAGAGGCGCTAGCTGCGAGAGTGACAAAGTTCGTTGCCCACCGAACCTGAACGCTGAAGTTGAGTGATCAGTTAACCTGTTATGAAACCTCAAATATTGTGTTATCTCTTCGTTCATTTGCAATTTGTTGCTCCCTGGGCCGTTCCGGCTAGCAGCAATGTATGATGTGTTGGAGTTGGCGAAATCTTGCAGCTGTCTTCCTATATTGTGATTAATTATTAAATTCACTGTTACTTGCCAGTGGAGTGCACCAGCGGTATTTTCTGCTCTGTGGCCGTTAACGCCCCAGTTATCTGCCCTGGTCGTTGGTGTAGTTTTCCCGCGGTGTGCCTTTCTTCGTCGTGTTGATGCTGTCCGGCATGGCGTGTGGTTCAACAGCCTTTTAAGTGTTTGGTTCACATTTTCCTTAGAGTGGTTATTCTTCCCTTCGCTGTTTCTAGACGACAATTTCTGAAGATGTAGTGCTGTTCATATCCTCGTCCTTGGCTGATATTTTCCATCGTTGTGCCGTTTGTCGGAGAGAAGGGAATTGATTAAATTGTTGGTCGGTCCTTGGGCCATCCCTAGTTTGGGTTGCCATCCGATTATTTAACTTCAACTCTTGTCTGCCTGTATCACCTCACTTTACATTCGAGTTACCTTCTCAGGACGACCTTTGGAACATTACTGAGCACCACTTAATCTGTTTGTTTTATATTGTGATTTTCATTTTAGTTTGAAGTATTGTGCGAGGCCTCCTGCCGTGTATTAATTCAGTTCCTTTTAAATTTTACATAAAGGCCTTAAGTGGTGTTAAAATTTTTGAAGTTTGATTTTGTTTAAAAAAAATTCCTTAAAATTTGTTCTATCTGAAATGGTTTGTAATCCAGGCCCTAAGCCGTTAGTTGAGCGATGTGTTACGTGTGGCCTTCAGCCAAGGATTTACATTAACCTCTTTTAATAAGGCCTTCAGCCGTGTGAATTCTTTAAAGGAAAATTTTTTATAAGAAGGAAGCGGCTTATTTTAAATTGTATGTCTAACTTGTTGTTCAGGCCCTCAGCCGTTGTTTCAAATTTGTTTGTGGCCTTCATCCGTGCTGTTCTCTTGTAGGTTTAAAAAGAAATTTCTTCGTTAGAAAAATGTTTATTAATGTGTTTTGATTATGGTTCAAATGGCTCTGAGCACTATGGGACTTAACATCTATGGTCATCAGTCCCCTAGAACTTAGAACTACTTAAACCTAACTAACCTAAGGACATCACACAACACCCAGCCATCACGAGGCAGAGAAAATCCCTGACCCCGCCGGGAATCGAACCCGGGAACCCGGGCGTGGGAAGCGAGAACGCTACCGCACGACCACGAGATGCGGGCTGTGTTTTGATTATAGTTGTCTTTCAGACGTGTAGTGTAGGCCTTCAGTTGCTAGTTGTTTTCAATTGTAAGTCTTTTTTTAAATTACCTTGTATTTTTAATTGCTTTTGATTTCTAAGCCAGGCCTTCAGCCGTTCTTGTTTTTGGTGTGGCTTTGGGCCTTCAGCCAAAAAGGCATCTCAAGTTTTCTTTAACTAGGCCTTCAGCAGTATTGTCTAATTGCGATCTTTTAAAGCAATGTGTAAATAAGTGGTTCTTAGAAAAATAAAGTTGTGTGTTTGATTGTGCAACTCACAGTAACTGTTTACATCCCCATCCGCAATCGTAACCTTATCCTGTGCGCTCTCTGAGTACCTACCAACCAGGTTTCAAAAGATTTTAGAATAATGTAGTCGTCCCAAATGGTTCAAACGGCTCTGAGCACTATGGGACTTAACTGCTGAGGTCATCAGT
This sequence comes from Schistocerca piceifrons, assembly GCF_021461385.2. Taxonomy (NCBI): domain Eukaryota; kingdom Metazoa; phylum Arthropoda; class Insecta; order Orthoptera; family Acrididae; genus Schistocerca; species Schistocerca piceifrons. The sequence goes on from NC_060142.1 coordinate 427,253,448, forward strand.
CCCCTAGAACTTAGAACTACTTAAATCTAACTAACCTAAGGACATCACACACATCCATGCCCGAGGCAGGATTCGAACCTGCGATCGTAGCGGTCGCGCGGTTCCAGACTCAAGCGTCTAGAACCACTCGGCCACACCGGCCGGCTGTAGTCGTCTCATCATGCCCAACTGTTTGCGTACACAAAACACGCCCGGGTAGCCGCGAGAGTTAACATGAGCTCTTTCAGGACGGGGAGTTATGCCGGCCCCGTATCGAAATCGAATGCACCCGGCGGATTAACGACGGGGACCGATGTTCGGCCAGCCTGGACGTGGTTTTTAGGTGGTTTCCCACATCCCGCTAGGTGAATGCGGGCTTGTTCCCATGTTACTACGACTCACGCTACACAAAATTTTTAACACACTTTCTCACACTTGCACACAAAATTTACTCTGTATGCAGACAGATTAGGTACACTCCTTAGGTCCTGCGGGGGGGTCGGGGGCGGGGGGGGGGGGGAGGGGACCGAGTGGATGGGAGACTGATGACCCTATCAGCTGTTTAGTCTCCTTAAACACGTACTCAGCATCAGCAACAACATACACAACAGTGTGGAAGGAGCACACTTCTCATGATAACTACATTTATCGTTACGAGCACTGAAGGACACAGAATCTGAGAAATTCAGGCTGATGTGAAAACGCACGCTGACGAGCCAAAAAATCATGACAACTTCTCACCGCAAGACTGACTGCCAGCCGGTGGCGCTGCTTGCATGTGACGCGAGAAGGAAAGTGAATTACTTCAAAGTGTGTGAGTGAATGTGATATTCGCAGTAGAGACGAATGGGGAATTATTATAGCGACGATTCTGGCCAGAAATGGGGAGAAACACTGGTATATACGACTTTGCTCAAGAGCAGATTGTTATGGGACGGCGCCTGGAAACGACCATCTCGGAAACGGAGAAACTGATCTGCCGCTTCGGACCACCTGCACCTGTTCGTGCTTGAAGTCTTCCCCGTCGGCGATGGCTTTTTTTAGCAGGATTATTGTCAGCGTCACGACGCCAGGTTGCTGCTACAGTAGTCTCAGGAGTGTGATACTTACTCTTGATGTCTTGAACAGCAAATTCTAGTGATGTGAACGCGATAGAACACATATGGGACGTGGCTACGTGCCCACATATCCTCAACCCGTAATTTACTACACTAATCACATTTTTGCCTCATGTCTCCAAAAACATACCAAGAACTTTTCACATCCATGCAATGCAAATTCTCTTCTGCATTGCGTACCAAAGATTGACAAACACGCTATTAATGTTTTGACTTATCAGTGTCTCAATCATGCTTATGTTGTTGCGCGTATCACTACTGAACAGCTTACGCCCATGATTCAGATTATTTAAGATATGCTATCACATTCATTGTAAACACAGTGAATCTTAAATCGGTCAAAGAGTATTCTTACGCCAGATTACACATAAGAACGAAACAAATTTTGTCGGATGCAAGTGTCAAACGAGTCCTAATATTGTGGGGAAATAATGGTACTATGTAAAGTACACGAGTGGCAAGGCGCAAAAAATACCTTCACTGCGAGATATGTATGTTAATGTTACTGATGACAGTGAAACAGTTACCAAATACGGTTTTTCGAAATTCCTTCGTCAAAGAAGACAAAGTAAATATTCCAGAATTCGAATCAAGAACTTCTGCGAAGATAAGTAACTAGCATGTAGATATCCTCGTTTTACCGAAGCAGGTTAAATATTATTAAGAGCTAGGTTCCTTTCAGAGTACGCTGCTATCATTTATTGACTAACAGCCAACACGGATTCAGATAATATCGTTCTTGTGCTATCGACAGAGGGTGTCAATTGCAAATTCTTCATAATTTTTTTTTTTTCCTACGGAGTATCGTCTCGGCAGTGCGACTGGACTGGATTCGTGGTTTCCTGTCAGAAATTTCACAGTTCGGAGTAATTGACAGAAAGTCACCGAGTAAAACAGAAGTAATATTTGGCATTCCCCAAGGAAGCGTTCCGCTGTTCCTGATCTACATAAACAATTTAAGAGACAATGTGACCTGTTTTCAGACGATGTTGTCACTTATCGTCCTATTAAGTCATCAGATGATCAAAATCAGTTGCAAAATGACTAAGAAAAGAGATCATTATGGTGGCTGTTCACTCTGATAATCAAAAATGTGATGTCACCCAGATGAGTACTAAAAGGAATACGCTGAATTTTGACTACATGATAAATCAATCAATATGAAGACTGTGAATTCAGGTAAATACTTCGGGATTACTACTACGAATAACGTACATGAGAACGATAATGTGGCTGCCGAAGTGGCCGAGCGGTTCTAGACGCTTGAGTCTGGAACCGCGTGACTGCTACGGTCGCAGGTTCGAATCCTGCCTCGGGCAATGGATGTATGTGATGTCCTTAAGTTAGTTAGGTTTAAGTAGTTCTAAGTTCTAGGGGACTGATGACCTCAGGTGTTAAGTCCCATAGTGCTCAGAGCCATTTGAACCATTTGAACCAGAACGATAATGTTGTGGGGAAAGCGAACCAAAGACATTGTTTTACTGGCAGAAAACTTAGAAGATATAACGAAGCTGTTAAAGAGACTGCCTACACCACGCTTGTCCGTACTCTTCTGGAGTATTGCTGCGCAGTTTGAGATGTGTATCAGATAGGATTCCCGGAGGACATCAAAAAAGTTCAAAAAAGGGCAGCTCGTTTTGTACCGTCGGGAAATAGAAGAGAGAGTGTCACGGATATGATTCTCGAGTTGGGGTGGGAATCATTAAAACAAAGGCGTTTTTCGCTGAGCCAGAATTTTCTCATGAAATTTTAATCACCAACTTTCTCCTTTGAACTTAATTTCTTTTGTTGGCGTCCACCTACATAGGCTGGAACGATCATCATAACATAATAAGAGAAATCAGAGCTCATACGGAAAGATTTTAGTGTTCGTTTTTCCGACGTGCTGTTCGAGAATGGAACGACAGAGAAATAGCTCGAAGGTGTTTAGTTGACCCCTTTTCCAAGCACTTAACTGTGAATTGCACAATAATCATGTAGCTATAGAATGTCACGCAGAGACCGCGGTACGGGCTTCGAAATTCAGTATATAAATTACCGAAGAAAGGATTTCTGAGAAATTTAAAAAGTCGGTATCATTGCTAACGTTTACCTGTTACTTTCATTAATGAAATTCCATTATTAACGTACTTCAAATAAACAAAGAAGGTGTTTTAATAAGATGAAAATAATTACAAATGTTATCGGACGATAAAAAGCTACAGGATCTCGGCAGTGGTGATGTTTTAGAGGCAATCAAAGCAACCATTGAAGAAAGTATACACTGACAAACGCTTGATATCTCAAAAATATTTAATATCCTGTTCAGGAAGTGACAAACTGCTGGGCCGAAATTGCGCCTTCCATGTTTCTCATAAAGAAATTACTGACACCAATAAATTGGGAATGGAACCACCAACCTTTAGAATTATAATACGACACTTCATTGTTGAGCCATCAACCAGCAAGATGATTTATTCACGTGGAACACACAGCAGTGTGTGAAACTTTTTCTTGTTTTGGTTTCTACCAACAATCCTTGCATTAAATATGTAAGGCAGGTAATAGGCCGTCATGTGCAGCGGAGACGCTAGATAGGTTGCAGCATCTGATCTGAGGCCGAGGCCTTGCACCGCGCAAGTAGCCGACCACAGGAATGGGAGCAGTCTAGTGGAAATGCAGTTGTCTTTTGGCGTTTTTATCATGATTTGTGGTTGAGTCACCAGGAAAGTAACGCTGCAAATCACAATCAGAAATATCTGTTCAGTTGTCACTTACACAAATGTATTTACCTCGCAACTTGCAATGAATTTTTTGAATCGGCGCAGCCTCTCGAGAACCAGGACGAGATGATTGTTCACAGTTTGTCCAAGATCTTTCCTACGCGGCTGTTGAGAGCAATAGGACGACAAAGACTATAGTTTTGCCAAGGTTTCAGGACAGGTACTAGGAGCGCATTCCTACCAGAGTTAGGGAAATGTTCGGAGTCTATATCGTGTTGAACAGCACAAGGATTTTCTTAGCACCTCCTGTAAGGTACTACAACATGATGTAATAGACTTTATTGTGTCCTCATCTTGATGCATGGGCTGCAGACAATGGCACATCCAGCTTTCTTACGGAACAGAAATAGATAGAGTCACACCGCACAAGTTAATAAGAGACGGGACTGATCCACCATGGTACACTAAACACGTCAGAACACTGTTGCAGAAGCAACGAAAAAAGCATGCAAAATTCAGAAGAACGCAAAATCCCCAAGACTGGCTAAGTTTCACGGAAGCTCGAAATTTAGTGCGGACGTCAATACGAGATGCTTTTAATAGATTCCACAATGAAACATTGTCTCAAAATATGGTAGAAAACCCAAAGAGATTCTGGTCGTATGTAAAGTACACCCGTGGCAAAAAACAGTCAATACCGTCACTGCGCGATAGCGATGGAAATGTTACCGATGATGGTGTCACTAAAGCGCAGTTATTAAATATAGTTTTCCGTAATACCTTCATGAAAGATGACGAAGTAAATACTCCAGAATTCGAACCTAGAACAGCTGTTAGCATGAGTGACGTAAAAGTAGATATCTTAGGTGTTGCGAAACAGCTCAAATCACTTAAGAAAGGCAAGTCTTCCGGTCCAGATGGTACACCAATCAGGTTCCTTTCAGAGTATGCAGACACAATAGCGCCTTTCTTAGCAATCATATACAACCGCTCACTTGACGAAAGGTCTGTTCCTAAAGACTGAAAAGTAGCACAGATCACACCAATTTTCAAAAAAGGAAATAGGAGCAACCCATTGAATTACAGACCCATATCACTGACCTCAATTTGTAGTAGGATTTCGGGGTATATACTGTACTCGAACATTATTAATCACCTTGAAGAAAATGACTTATTGATACATAACCAACACGGATTCAGAAAGTATTGTTCTTGTGCAACGCGGATAGCTCTTTATTCCCATGAAGTAATGAGTGCTGTCGACAAGGGATCTCAGATAGATTCCATATTCTTAGATTTCCAGAAGGCTTTTGATATCCTTCGCCACAAGCGACTATTAATCAAATTCAATATCATTTGCTTCAGTAAAGGCTGATGATATTATCTGTGTGTCTGGTAGGACAAATATAGCACTTCCATATTTTGGGTGGGGTCTTTCCGTAGCCAGTCGCATTCCGTTTATTTTTCGTTTGCGCATTTCACAGCTTCTGTGGGCTCCTGTATGCAGAGTACATCGCACTTGGTTTGTCTGCACAGCTCTTGTAACAGTTCTTCTTTTGGTGATGATATACCTTCTATATTCATCGATATGATGGTCAACTGTGGTCCTGAAAAGGACCAAGATGATGTTTCTGGTGTGAAAGGATCAGCCGCCAGAGAAACCTGACGCCTAGGGTACGCCCGATTGCAAGTCTTATCTTGGTCGGAAAACTGGAAAGGAAGCAAATCATCCCAAGAATTTCAGACCAATTAGCCTTTTGAGTCACCTTTATAAACTGTTCGAACGTATGATTCTGATTAGAATCCTACCTGTAGTGATCCTCTTCTCATACCCGAACAAGCAGGATTTCGACCAAACAGAAGCTGCACAGGGCAATTTTTGAATCTCACTCAGTATATAGACGATGGTTTTGAAACCCGTCAAGTAACGGGCGTGGCTTTCGTAGATCTCACAGCAGCGTATGATACTGTCCATAATCGGTTACTCCATGCAAAACTATACAATATGATCAACAACGCCCACCTCGTTAGACTACTCAGCACCCTTCTCGAAAACCGCAGGTTATTTGTTGAATTTCAAGGACAACGCAGTCGCTGGAGAGCGCAGAAAAATGGTCTACCTCAGGGAAGCGTCTTGGCTCCACTTCTCTTCAACATCTATACCAACGACCAGCCATTGACCCCAGGCACAAGGAGATTCTTATATACAGATGACCTAGCCCTTGCTACGCAGAGCTCATGCTTTGAAAGAGTGGAAGGAAACCTGACAACAGCACTTAGAACACTGTCAAGCTACTACAATCGGAACCAACTCAGACCAAACCCTTCGAAGACACAAGTGTGTGCCTTTCATTTAAGGAACAGGGAAGCTAATCGTGAGCTACATATTGCATGGTCAGGCATCCAACTCCAGCATCATCACGCACCTAAATACTTGGGTGTCACTCTCGATAGAACTCTGACATTCAAAACTCACTGCAAGAACACCAAAATGAAAATCTCCGCTCGAAACAACCTAATTCGCAAACTAGCGGGGACACAGTGGGGATCACATCCACAAACTATTCGCTGTTCTGCAATGGCACTGTGCATTTCTACTGCTGAATATGCTTCTCCAGTCTGGTACAGGTCATCTCATGCCAGACAAGCAGACATTGCTCTCAACGAAACCCGCAGGTTGATCACAGGCTGCTTAAGACCTACCCCAACTGATAAGCTCTACTGCCTGGCTGGAATAGCGCAACCATGGATACGCAGAACAGTGGCTGCCAACAAGGAGAGACTGAAAGTGGAACAGGACAGTGCCCATCCACTGCACGGACATAATCCATCAAAGCAACGCCTGAGATCGCGAAAGAGCTTCCTGAGAACATCCGGGGAGCTCACCATTTCACCAGAGAAGGCAAGGCTGGAGTTATGGAAGAAGTCGACGCCTCACCTGCAGACGCCAGAAGCTGAAGAACTACCACCTGGACACAACGAGAGCTGGCTGGTGTGGAAATCTTTAAACAGATTACGATCAGGAGTTGGACGATCCAGAGACAACCTAAAGAGATGGGGCTTCATAACAGAAGATACGTCCTGTGATTGTGGACAAGAACAAACCACAAGCCACATGCTCCAGTGCCTTTTGTGCCCTACATCCTGCACGAAGACTGATCTCCTGCAAGCCACTCCAAACGCCTTGGAGGTTGCAAAGTACTGGGCACATGTAATATATATATGTACATATTTATTGATGTGTATGGCTACTGTAAATTTGTATGTTTCTGATTCGAGAATAATAATTAATCAAATCGCGTGCATATGGAGTATCGTCTTAGTTGTGTGACTGGATTCGTGATTTCCTCTCCGAGAGGTCACAGTTCGTAGTGATAGACGGCAAATCATCGATTAGAACAGAAATGATACCTGGCGTTCCGCAAGGTAGTGTCATAGGCCCTCTGCTGTTCCTGATTTACACAAATGATTTAGGCGATAATCTGAGCAGCCCTCTTAGATTGTTTGCAGATGATGCTGTAATTTACCGTCTAGTAAAATCATCATATGATCAATTCCAATTACAAAATGATCTAGAGAGAATTTCTGTATGTTGCGAAAAGTGGCAATTAGCACTAAACAAAGAAAAGTGCGAGGTCATCCACATGGATACTAAAACAAAGCCCATAAATTTTGGGTATGCGATAAATCGCACAAATCTAAGGGCTGTCAGTTCGACTAAATACCTAGGAATTACAAGTACGAGCAATTTAAATTGGAAATACCGCATAGATAATATTGTGGGGAAGGCGAAAAAAAGACTGCGCTTTGTTGACAGAACACTTAGAAGACGCGACAAACCCACTAAAGAGATAGCCTACATTGTACTTGTCCGTCCTCTGCTGGAATATTGCTGCGCGGTGTGGGATCCTTACCGGGTAGGATTGACGGAGGACATCGAAAAAGTGCAAATAAGGACAGCTCGTTTCGTGTCATCGCGCAATAGGGGTGAGAGTGTCACTGAAACAAAGGCGGTTTTCTTTGCGGTGAGATCTATTTCCGAAATTTCAATCACCAACTTTCTCTTCCGAATGCGAAAATATTTTGTTGATACCCACCTACGTAAGGAGAAATGATCATCATACTAAAATAAGTGAAATCAGAGCTCGAACGGAAAGATTTAGGTGTTCCCTTTTCCCAAGCGCCATTCAAGAGTGGACTGGTGGAGAAGTAGTATGAAAATGGTTCGATGAACCCTCTGCCAAGCACTTAAGTGTGAATTGCAGAGTAGATGTAGATTTAGAAAGAAACAACAGCTACTGCAGTACCTGCTTCGTTTTAAGGATTTAGCTCTGTGAAGGCAGACTGTTACGTATTACGCCTCATTGTGGCGGTCGCTTCAGCAAAATGCTACATAGGAGAGTAGGCTATGGACTAGGCCCGTTGATAAAATATCGATGTATTTTCAAAAAAAATTCCGTATGTATATTTTTCGAAAAGGTGTCCATATGTATCGGCGATATTTTTTTCATCGATATATCGACATATCATTACCGAAATGGCGATATCGAGTGCCGATACTTCTATTTTATATTACACTTTTTTGCAGTTTTAGATAAATATTTGAAGTTGTTGTTTCGAAATTGTAGTAGAACTTAATTATACTTTCACTGTGTGAAGGAGTTATACTACTTTTTGAGCTTTCATCACGTCCAGTCTTTCTCTTTGACTGTGTGAAGCAAATGTAGAGGGCACAAAGAATAAGTCAGATTGCTCTGGGGAGGGGGGGGGGGGGGGTGGCAATGTGACTGTAATAACAAGATATCCGATGTGAAGAAATAGCACGCCCATTGCGTTAAAAACCAATTTTTAGCGCAAGGATTTTGCTATTTCTTCACATCGGCATCCTTCAAAAATAGTTACTAAAACTGTTGAATAAAATCTTAACGTTAAGATTGCTCTTTGCGGTGGGCGGAGACGTGTGAGGGGAAATGCTGATGTAATCGGCGCTCGGCACTACCAACAGAAACTACGACGTTTAAATTCACGAAGCAATTTTGACACTAAACTGCTGGGTCGCTCGCATTTGCAGAAATGAAAGAAAACAGGGAAGCCGACATGAAGTAATTCAGACAAATCTGACAGGTAACGAAACCGAACGACGGACCCATCGGAGACCTTGTATTGTGCCGTTCACCTGAAATTACCATTGTTAGCAAAGTGGTTATCAACAAGCGTGAACGTGCATCTTTTTCCTTTCAATTCTTGCTCTAACGGGGATAAGCAGACTTCTAGGTTGTTGATGTACAGAATATCTATTAATAACTCAATACTTGAATATACTGCTCTAAAACTGGCAGTATATTTACAATGTGCAGTCGATATTTTTTGACCGGCACGCTGATATATTTTCCGTCAATATATAGAAAAAACAATAGTTCCTTTGATATGTCGATGGTCGATAGTGTAATTCTGTAAATATCGATATATCGGTGTTCCGATGTTTTTGGTTCAAATGGCTCTGAGCACTATGGGACTTAACATCTATGGTCATCAGTCCCCTAGAACTACTTAAACCTAACTAACCTAAGGACATCACACAACACCCAGTCATCACAAGGCAGAGAAAATCCCTGACCCCGCCAGAAATCGAACCCGGGAACCCGGGCACGGGAAGCGAGAACGCTACCGCACGACCACGAGCTGCAGACCCGATGTTTTTAAAAATATCAACTGGCCTAGTATGCACCGCAGTAGGTCGCATAAGATATTAATTGAAAGTTCCTGGCAGATTAAAACTGTGTGCCGGACCCAGACTCGAACTCGGGACCTGGCAAAGGCAAAGGCAAAGGTCCCGAGTTCGAGTCTGGGTTCGGCACACAGTTTTAATCTGCCAGGAAGTTTCATATCAGCGCACACCCCACTGCAGAGAGAAAATCTCATTCTGGAAACACTCCTAGACTGTGGCTAAGCCATGTCTCCGCAATATCCTTTCTTTCAGGGGTGCTAGTTCTGCAGGGTTCGCAGGAGTGCTTCTGTAAAGATTGGAAGGTAGGAGACGAAGTACTGGTGGAAGTAAAGCTGTGAGGACGGGGCGTGAGTCGTGCTTGGGTAGCTCAGTTGGTAGAGCACTTGCCCGCGAAAGGCAAAGGTCCCGAGTTCGTCTCAGTCCGGCACACAGTTTTAATCTGCCAGGAAGTTTCGTATCAGCTCACACTCCGCTGCAGAGTGAAAATATCATTCAAGATATTAATTACCCCTCACCTCACCATAATCTAAACACAAGGTTTTATTAACCTACTACCATAGCCATTCACAAAACAAAAACGTTACAGACCCCTTCTCTGCTGTTGACGTCTGTGCCTGTATCAAGTTGCCTTGCACTATGCCAACATCTCTATGCTTTTATGCTTTTAAGAAGTAGAAGCACTTCTGTCTGTCATACATTTCCCCAAAAACTAAAGTGCATAGTAAGTTTTTCCCTCCGTCAAAGAGTGAACAAAATGCTCCCATCTTTTCTCAGGTATGCTTCTTCCTCTTTTCTTTTCTTTTAATCAGTCAAGGCACTTTCTTTCCCCTATCTTCATTAATTGTGTTTTCATCATGTTCCTCTTCCTCCCTTCTCCAACATTTCTCTTACGTCTATTCATGCTAGCGTTCATAGCTTAAATCTACCTTCATGTAATTCCTAATGTTGTTGTAGTTCTCATTAAAGAACGTAAACTCCTTTTTTATGCCTGCAGCAATTTCTGAATTAAGTGCTCTACATTAAATCTAAATTATACTATGCTTATCGTAACACATGCAATATAAAATATTTAGAACTCACGGTTAGATGTAAGGGAGGACATGGTGTTGCTAATCTTGCCACGTGTAATAAATAAATGATTCGCTGGTTTCTGTAGCAGCAGCTATTCTTCATTACAGCAGTAAGTAGGCGTCTGGCACCTCGTCTAACGACCTAATGCATTATCTTGGAACTTCTGGTACGTTTTCCACGAATTCACATCTCAAACATCTACTTATTCTCCTTAATAATTCGGTAGCATTTTGCGCACGCGCGCACGCTACACGAAGGCCTGCGGTGATACTTCGCTGCTGTCCTGCATTTGATCGTTCACAGAGCCACATGCCTGCCTTTGATTGCAGTAGGGCACTTTTCCTCGAACACGTGATCTTTTGGGCGGATTGAAGACTTTCAGATGGATGCATCAGTGGCGTTGTGCGCACGCGCTTCGCGCAACTGTGGCTGTAGATAAACGACTGACGCGTATACTTCGACAAAATATTTATCTCGTTCGCAGTGTGTTTCTCATTTATTACGAATCTTTTTGGCCTTACATGTCATCAAAAACAAATAAATAAAACAAAACTGGAAAAATAGATATCATATATCACGAAATAATCTTGATAGTTCTGTGCTCCATAACCGAATAATATAAATGATGATAAAAATCCCCACAGCAACATTTCAGTTAGGTTTATTACTCCACAGTCGGTTTCGCGGTAAATAAACGTCTGCAGGTGACACCGACAGTTCAGTAACAGTCTCAGTAACTAAATCTGACAAGTGGCAGGAATGTGCCTGTGTCATTACTCAGAACTGTGTAATCGACATACACAACGCTAACAGGCACTTCCTGGAGCGCGATGAGCTCACCGAATCACTTCACCGACCGTCCGTCACAAGCACAGTCATCAGTACACGCAGAGAATAATAATATGATATACTGCCTGAGAGAAACAAAATGAAGTACCCAGAAGCAGTACTTTTCGGTTGACAGGATATGTGACGTTATTTCAGTAATTACAAATTCAGCTCAAATTTACTAAGTATTTGCCGGAATGAGCCCACTTATTAGTATGACGTTCCACCTCCTGTGGGCTGGATGTATGGCTGATTTGGTTGGGAAGGGTGTCACAAAGCTGTTGTATCCCCTGAAGCGAGATGGTCCGCAACTGTTCTAACTCTTCCTTGGCATTCTCGTTGTTGGAAATGAGAGAGTGTTGACATCCGACCTGGACCTACAGGTGTTGTACCGGGGCAGACCTGGGGATCTTGTTGGTAGCAGGAGTACCTCAACATCACGCATGCAGTCCATAGACACGTGCCGTGTGTAGGCGAGCATTGTCCTGTTAATAAATGGCACCATGATACGGTAGCAGGAGAGCTAATACATGAGGACGGGCGGATGCTTCCCTCAGTCACTACCAGCCACTACTATCCCCCAGGAGTGGCAGCACTATGCCTCGCCGCCATACTTGCCGAGGACTGTGATCTTGGGTGGTCTGCACCCTCGCTGAACACAGTGCAACGCCATTCATCAGGAGGCAAAGATTCTCGATCAATGCGCCACTCCACACGCATCCGCTTGTGTTGTGGTGATAACGGCAGCCTGCCTGTGTTACGGTAATTCCCTAGTCCGGCTGCTGCTAGTCTCCGACCAGCGGTGCGGGATGATACAGAATGTTACAGGCAGTCCATTATCTGGTCTCGGATGGCAGATTCAAATGTAAAGTTGTTACGATGTGCTGGTGCACAATTCGGCGATCCTTCCTTGTGGTGGTCAATGGTCGACTGGAATCCTGCTGATGAATGTGCTTGCCCTTATGTTCCCACGCATCCAACATCTTGCCGCAGCCACAATCTGATGCGTCATTAATCTGGATATTGACCAGACTGTCAAATGGAGACCAACAATGAGGCCTATTTCAATCTGTATGAGGTGCTGGTAACGTTGCCTCAAACGAGTACGCTGCATCTCCGTGTCCTTCATAGTGATCACTCATAATCTGATGATGTTAATGCACCTTATCTAACCTTCCACGTAACAACACTAAACACAAACAGCCCTAGTACACTCTGGTGGCCTTCCTATCTGCTACAAAGAAGTGCAATTCTAAGTATTTACACATCTGCCAATGCCGTGTACGTGTACTAAGTAACATTGACATTCGACTATGTCTTTTGGGTGCGTCGCTTTATTTGTTAGGCAGCGTATTAGTCATTTTTGAGTCATGAGACAGATCTAGTTTATCCACTTTGTGAAAATAAGTTACGAAGAGTGTTGGTGAACTTCAGGGGCCCCTGCAGACGTACATCTAGCACAAAACTAGTTGTGGTGTAATAAATGTACCTGAAATACGGCTGTGGTGGTCTTTATTAACATTTATATCATGTATCATACCAACAGTATGAACAGTACAGATGTTCACGCGATATATTATATCTGTGTATCAGGTTTTATCTCTATCTAATGACGACTGTTTTCAGTGAAACGACAGCACACATCTGTTGGCCGTGCTTACATCCCTGTGGCACCTGCCTGGTGGATTCTCATGACGTGAGGCCGCATGTGATAATGCACACCTGTTTGTGTCGAGAGAGATATTTTGTTAACAGATAAATAACACAGCTCCGCGACATAAAAATTGTTTCAAATTTATTAAGTGATTTTTATAGTGGTTTCAACGCTGATTTCGGGAAAAATAGTGAAAAAGTTCCATCACGTACAGTTATTTCACAAACTGCTTGTCTAGTTTGAGCTTTTCCGATATTTCAGCACTATAGTGAGTTTGAATTTAGGTTTTTAGGATCTCCATAAACTGCTATTTAGCCGTCTTTATACTAGATATACGTAAAATAAAGAGTAATTAGGAGAAACCAGCAGTATTATAATGTCAGTGCCTGTCTGCCGAGCTGCTCCTTCCCCCGCCATCACCAAGCAGTGAGCTTCTGCTATTGTCTTTCAGTTCACAGTACCTCTTCACTCTGTGCTGTTCACGTGTTGTTGTTACTACTGCTTTAAAGTAGGGACTGTTTTCTTGTGTTGTGAAGTTGTTTTATGCACAATGGACAATGGACAATGGCTACCAGAGGATTTATAAGCTCGCCAGATTGCTTCTGCTACATTTGTGGTAGCTATACCGTTAAGAAGCAACAAAGAAACATTTCCGATTTTGTTGAAAAAGGATATTTTGTAGTGTCGGTAGCTGGACCGACACCGTGATGTTGATTGCTGAAAAGGAATGCTAAACTAACGCTGTGGCCGATAGTGCACGAACGGCAATAATCATACGGGCGTGAAGTCTGGAACATAAAAACTTATGAATGAATAAGAAGAAAAGTATGTAGATGCTTTTTACTTAACTTTTATTAATTCCTTGGAATACATCTCTCTTGATTACTCGTAAGCTATAGGCACTGATACAAATGGCTCCTTGCTAGTTCGTAGCCATTAACTTCTGATGGCTATTCTGTCTCTCGGCTAATGAGAGAGAAAGGCTTCGTACCACTGGGCGATAGCTAGGTTCGCGTACAACTGGGCGGTAGCTTGGTTCTCGTACAACTGGGGTCGAGTCCTCTCTCGTTTCACGAGACCTGCCTTGGTGGTGGCGCTAGGTCTGCGATCACAGTGGCGACACGCGGGTCCGACATGTACTACATGGACCGCGGCCGATTTAAGCTACCACCTAGCAAGTGTGGTGTCTGGCGGTGACACCACATTCCTCCCCCGCAAATCGGCGAACGGTCGTGAGATAAGGCTTCCGCCCGCCGTGGGGAGGACCACATGTTGACGTATGCGAGGAGGTGGGGAGCCTAACAACAGGCGAGGCTGTGCCACCCGCACCCGGCCATCCCATCCTCGTCGCCAATAATTGTAGTGTCGGTAGCTGGACCGACACCGTGATGTTGATTGCTGAAAAGGAATGCTAAACTAACGCTGTGGCCGATAGTGCACGAACGGCAATAATCATACGGGCGTGAAGTCTGGAACATAAAAACTTATGAATGAATAAGAAGAAAAGTATGTAGATGCTTTTTACTTAACTTTTATTAATTCCTTGGAATACATCTCTCTTGATTACTCGTAAGCTATAGGCACTGATACAAATGGCTCCTTGCTAGTTCGTAGCCATTAACTTCTGATGGCTATTCTGTCTCTCGGCTAATGAGAGAGAAAGGCTTCGTACCACTGGGCGATAGCTAGGTTCGCGTACAACTGGGCGGTAGCTTGGTTCTCGTACAACTGGGGTCGAGTCCTCTCTCGTTTCACGAGACCTGCCTAGGTGGTGGCGCTAGGTCTGCGATCACAGTGGCGACACGCGGGTCCGACATGTACTACATGGACCGCGGCCGATTTAAGCTACCACCTAGCAAGTGTGGTGTCTGGCGGTGACACCACATTCCTCCCCCGCAAATCGGCGAACGGTCGTGAGATAAGGCTTCCGCCCGCCGTGGGGAGGACCACATGTTGACGTATGCGAGGAGGTGGGGAGCCTAACAACAGGCGAGGCTGTGCCACCCGCACCCGGCCATCCCATCCTCGTCGCCAATAATTGTAGTGTCGGTAGCTGGACCGACACCGTGATGTTGATTGCTGAAAAGGAATGCTAAACTAACGCTGTGGCCGATAGTGCACGAACGGCAATAATCATACGGGCGTGAAGTCTGGAACATAAAAACTTATGAATGAATAAGAAGAAAAGTATGTAGATGCTTTTTACTTAACTTTTATTAATTCCTTGGAATACATCTCTCTTCATTACTCGTAAGCTATAGGCACTGATACAAATGGCTCCTTGCTAGTTCGTAGCCATTAACTTCTGATGGCTATTCTGTCTCTCGGCTAATGAGAGAGAAAGGCTTCGTACCACTGGGCGATAGCTAGGTTCGCGTACAACTGGGCGGTAGCTTGGTTCTCGTACAACTGGGGTCGAGTCCTCTCTCGTTTCACGAGACCTGCCTTGGTGGTGGCGCTAGGTCTGCGATCACAGTGGCGACACGCGGGTCCGACATGTACTACATGGACCGCGGCCGATTTAAGCTACCACCTAGCAAGTGTGGTGTCTGGCGGTGACACCACATTCCTCCCCCGCAAATCGGCGAACGGTCGTGAGATAAGGCTTCCGCCCGCCGTGGGGAGGACCACATGTTGACGTATGCGAGGAGGTGGGGAGCCTAACAACAGGCGAGGCTGTGCCACCCGCACCCGGCCATCCCATCCTCGTCGCCAATAATTGTAGTGTCGGTAGCTGGACCGACACCGTGATGTTGATTGCTGAAAAGGAATGCTAAACTAACGCTGTGGCCGATAGTGCACGAACGGCAATAATCATACGGGCGTGAAGTCTGGAACATAAAAACTTATGAATGAATAAGAAGAAAAGTATGTAGATGCTTTTTACTTAACTTTTATTAATTCCTTGGAATACATCTCTCTTGATTACTCGTAAGCTATAGGCACTGATACAAATGGCTCCTTGCTAGTTCGTAGCCATTAACTTCTGATGGCTATTCTGTCTCTCGGCTAATGAGAGAGAAAGGCTTCGTACCACTGGGCGATAGCTAGGTTCGCGTACAACTGGGCGGTAGCTTGGTTCTCGTACAACTGGGGTCGAGTCCTCTCTCGTTTCACGAGACCTGCCTAGGTGGTGGCGCTAGGTCTGCGATCACAGTGGCGACACGCGGGTCCGACATGTACTACATGGACCGCGGCCGATTTAAGCTACCACCTAGCAAGTGTGGTGTCTGGCGGTGACACCACATTCCTCCCCCGCAAATCGGCGAACGGTCGTGAGATAAGGCTTCCGCCCGCCGTGGGGAGGACCACATGTTGACGTATGCGAGGAGGTGGGGAGCCTAACAACAGGCGAGGCTGTGCCACCCGCACCCGGCCATCCCATCCTCGTCGCCAATAATTGTAGTGTCGGTAGCTGGACCGACACCGTGATGTTGATTGCTGAAAAGGAATGCTAAACTAACGCTGTGGCCGATAGTGCACGAACGGCAATAATCATACGGGCGTGAAGTCTGGAACATAAAAACTTATGAATGAATAAGAAGAAAAGTATGTAGATGCTTTTTACTTAACTTTTATTAATTCCTTGGAATACATCTCTCTTCATTACTCGTAAGCTATAGGCACTGATACAAATGGCTCCTTGCTAGTTCGTAGCCATTAACTTCTGATGGCTATTCTGTCTCTCGGCTAATGAGAGAGAAAGGCTTCGTACCACTGGGCGATAGCTAGGTTCGCGTACAACTGGGCGGTAGCTTGGTTCTCGTACAACTGGGGTCGAGTCCTCTCTCGTTTCACGAGACCTGCCTAGGTGGTGGCGCTAGGTCTGCGATCACAGTGGCGACACGCGGGTCCGACATGTACTACATGGACCGCGGCCGATTTAAGCTACCACCTAGCAAGTGTGGTGTCTGGCGGTGACACCACATTCCTCCCCCGCAAATCGGCGAACGGTCGTGAGATAAGGCTTCCGCCCGCCGTGGGGAGGACCACATGTTGACGTATGCGAGGAGGTGGGGAGCCTAACAACAGGCGAGGCTGTGCCACCCGCACCCGGCCATCCCATCCTCGTCGCCAATAATTGTAGTGTCGGTAGCTGGACCGACACCGTGATGTTGATTGCTGAAAAGGAATGCTAAACTAACGCTGTGGCCGATAGTGCACGAACGGCAATAATCATACGGGCGTGAAGTCTGGAACATAAAAACTTATGAATGAATAAGAAGAAAAGTATGTAGATGCTTTTTACTTAACTTTTATTAATTCCTTGGAATACATCTCTCTTCATTACTCGTAAGCTATAGGCACTGATACAAATGGCTCCTTGCTAGTTCGTAGCCATTAACTTCTGATGGCTATTCTGTCTCTCGGCTAATGAGAGAGAAAGGCTTCGTACCACTGGGCGATAGCTAGGTTCGCGTACAACTGGGCGGTAGCTTGGTTCTCGTACAACTGGGGTCGAGTCCTCTCTCGTTTCACGAGACCTGCCTTGGTGGTGGCGCTAGGTCTGCGATCACAGTGGCGACACGCGGGTCCGACATGTACTACATGGACCGCGGCCGATTTAAGCTACCACCTAGCAAGTGTGGTGTCTGGCGGTGACACCACATTCCTCCCCCGCAAATCGGCGAACGGTCGTGAGATAAGGCTTCCGCCCGCCGTGGGGAGGACCACATGTTGACGTATGCGAGGAGGTGGGGAGCCTAACAACAGGCGAGGCTGTGCCACCCGCACCCGGCCATCCCATCCTCGTCGCCAATAATTGTAGTGTCGGTAGCTGGACCGACACCGTGATGTTGATTGCTGAAAAGGAATGCTAAACTAACGCTGTGGCCGATAGTGCACGAACGGCAATAATCATACGGGCGTGAAGTCTGGAACATAAAAACTTATGAATGAATAAGAAGAAAAGTATGTAGATGCTTTTTACTTAACTTTTATTAATTCCTTGGAATACATCTCTCTTGATTACTCGTAAGCTATAGGCACTGATACAAATGGCTCCTTGCTAGTTCGTAGCCATTAACTTCTGATGGCTATTCTGTCTCTCGGCTAATGAGAGAGAAAGGCTTCGTACCACTGGGCGATAGCTAGGTTCGCGTACAACTGGGCGGTAGCTTGGTTCTCGTACAACTGGGGTCGAGTCCTCTCTCGTTTCACGAGACCTGCCTTGGTGGTGGCGCTAGGTCTGCGATCACAGTGGCGACACGCGGGTCCGACATGTACTACATGGACCGCGGCCGATTTAAGCTACCACCTAGCAAGTGTGGTGTCTGGCGGTGACACCACATTCCTCCCCCGCAAATCGGCGAACGGTCGTGAGATAAGGCTTCCGCCCGCCGTGGGGAGGACCACATGTTGACGTATGCGAGGAGGTGGGGAGCCTAACAACAGGCGAGGCTGTGCCACCCGCACCCGGCCATCCCATCCTCGTCGCCAATAATTGTAGTGTCGGTAGCTGGACCGACACCGTGATGTTGATTGCTGAAAAGGAATGCTAAACTAACGCTGTGGCCGATAGTGCACGAACGGCAATAATCATACGGGCGTGAAGTCTGGAACATAAAAACTTATGAATGAATAAGAAGAAAAGTATGTAGATGCTTTTTACTTAACTTTTATTAATTCCTTGGAATACATCTCTCTTGATTACTCGTAAGCTATAGGCACTGATACAAATGGCTCCTTGCTAGTTCGTAGCCATTAACTTCTGATGGCTATTCTGTCTCTCGGCTAATGAGAGAGAAAGGCTTCGTACCACTGGGCGATAGCTAGGTTCGCGTACAACTGGGCGGTAGCTTGGTTCTCGTACAACTGGGGTCGAGTCCTCTCTCGTTTCACGAGACCTGCCTAGGTGGTGGCGCTAGGTCTGCGATCACAGTGGCGACACGCGGGTCCGACATGTACTACATGGACCGCGGCCGATTTAAGCTACCACCTAGCAAGTGTGGTGTCTGGCGGTGACACCACATTCCTCCCCCGCAAATCGGCGAACGGTCGTGAGATAAGGCTTCCGCCCGCCGTGGGGAGGACCACATGTTGACGTATGCGAGGAGGTGGGGAGCCTAACAACAGGCGAGGCTGTGCCACCCGCACCCGGCCATCCCATCCTCGTCGCCAATAATTGTAGTGTCGGTAGCTGGACCGACACCGTGATGTTGATTGCTGAAAAGGAATGCTAAACTAACGCTGTGGCCGATAGTGCACGAACGGCAATAATCATACGGGCGTGAAGTCTGGAACATAAAAACTTATGAATGAATAAGAAGAAAAGTATGTAGATGCTTTTTACTTAACTTTTATTAATTCCTTGGAATACATCTCTCTTCATTACTCGTAAGCTATAGGCACTGATACAAATGGCTCCTTGCTAGTTCGTAGCCATTAACTTCTGATGGCTATTCTGTCTCTCGGCTAATGAGAGAGAAAGGCTTCGTACCACTGGGCGATAGCTAGGTTCGCGTACAACTGGGCGGTAGCTTGGTTCTCGTACAACTGGGGTCGAGTCCTCTCTCGTTTCACGAGACCTGCCTTGGTGGTGGCGCTAGGTCTGCGATCACAGTGGCGACACGCGGGTCCGACATGTACTACATGGACCGCGGCCGATTTAAGCTACCACCTAGCAAGTGTGGTGTCTGGCGGTGACACCACATATTTCGCCTATTTTGGTATAAAGTTAGGCGATCAAGATAAGCCTTGGGCCCCACACAAAGTTTCTTCAGTGTGTGTGTGAAGAACTGAGGCAATGGTTTCAACGTAAAAAGCAGTCCTTACGTTTTGGAATACCAATGGTTTGGAGGGAGCCCAAAAATCATAGTGATGACTGCAATTTTTATCCTTGAAACGTACGAGATTTCAATTTGAAAAACAATAATGATATTTCTTACCCTAACATTAAATCAACCATTCGCCCTGTTCCTCATGGACCTGAAGTTCCAATACCCTCTCCTCCAAATTCTTCGGATGATATAGACGATCACGAGCCATTGGCTCAGCAAGGTGATAACGAAGAAGACAGAGATTGCTACGATCCTGGCACAACCGATCCCATTCTATTCTCACAACGATTTAGTTAGAGACATAGGCCTTTCTAACGAATCGACAGAGGTTTTAGGATCTAGATTGAAAGATAAACATATGTTGGCTCCGGGTACATCTCTTCTTGGTATCGTTCGCGGGAAAAGGAATTTGTATCTTTCTTCTCTCAAGAGGGTGACCTGGTGTTTTGCAGTGATGTTCCTGGACTTATGACATGTTTCAAAAAAGAATATGCTCCTGATAAGTGGAGATTTTTTATTGATTCTTCAAAAAGAAGCCTTAAAGCAGTACTTCTACATAATTGCAATAAGTATGCTTCTATACCAGTTGGACACTCGGTTCACTTAAAAAAATGTTACGAAAACCTTGAACTGGTTTTAAGCAAACTCTGCTATCCAGTCCACAAGTGGACACTATGTAGTGATTTGAAAGTGACTTCAATGCTGCTTCGTCAACAAAGTGGCTATACAAAGCTCCCTTGTTTTTTCTGTGAATGGGACAGTAGAGACAGAAAGCAACACTACATAAAAAAAGCTTGGCCCTTGAGACAAACCTTATAAGTATCGGTTAAAAATGTTGAGAGGAAAAGCCTTGTGGATGCCAAAAAGGTAGTACTTCCACCACTTCACATTAAGTTGGAGCTGATGAAACAATTTGTTAAGGCATTGCCAAAAGAAGGGGAGTGTTTCAGATATCTTTGTGGACAGTTTCCTGGTTTATCCAAGGCAAAGCTAAAGGAAGGAATCTTTGTCGGACCAGACATTAGAAAACTAATGACAGATCCCAACTTTGTGGACAAAATGGAAATAAAAGAAAAGGCAGCATGGACATCTTTTAAATTAGTTGTTACCGGTTTCCTAGGAAACAAAAGAGATCCAAACTAAAAGACAATCGTGGCAGACATGCTCGACAATTTTAAGAAGCTGGGCTGTAACATGAGCATTAAAGTTCATTTTCTCCACTCACATCTTGACTACTTCCCTGCAAACCTTGGTGATGTAAGTGAAGAGCGGGGCGAAAGATTCCACCAAGACATCAAAGAAATGGAAAGAAGATATCAAGGAAGATGGGACGTCAACATGACAGCGGACTACTGCTGGGTGATGAAAAAATATGATCCTCAACGAGTCCACAGCCGGAAAAGCAATAAAAGAAGCTTCGACAGAAAGCGAAAGCGTTATTATAAGGACTCATGAGCTTAAAGAGAAACGGAAGTGTACTGGAAATGTGGTATAGAACATGATTTATAAATAAAATAAAATTTTATAACGTTGGAAAAAATGTGATAAATTGCTTAAATTTTGTTATTATACCCAAAAATACTCCCTTTGTTGTGAGAAAACCTGACGTTATAGAAAAAATGGGTTGCATTTTTAAAATCAGCGCTGAAAATTTATCAGTTATCAAATTTCAAACAACTTTAAAAAAATATATTTTTGCAGGCCTGTGTAACTGTTCTGATTAGATGATGTTTACTGATCGACTTAATTGTAAAATAATGATGACGTACTACCCTCACTTAGGGTTAAATACAATCTGTGTTCAAGTAATGTAAGAAGACGAAGAGGGTTAACAGGATCTGTGAGTTGGAAATGCTAGAATTCGCAGTTTTTAAGGCGCTTGGTAAAAAAGAAATAGTGGAGAAGTTATAATTTTAAATGTGTTGGTAAAAGTTGCCTTAATCGAAGTGTATTCTTGTAGAAAAGGGAGAAATTGGCTGAAACTGGACTGAAATGTTAGATTGAAATGTTTGAATATATTCAAATTTTATCATTAATCGTTTACAACTGTGACGTGTGGAATGAAATAAAGAAACAGAGGTAACAGCGGGAATCGAAAGTAAGTCAGTGGATGGAGTCGCCCGTCATTGTGGCCGAGCGGTTCTAGGCGCTTCAGTCTGGAACCGCGAGAGCGCTACGGTCGCAGGTTCGAATCCTGCCTCGGGCATGGATGTGTGTGATGTTCTTAGGTTAGTTAGGTTTAAGTAGTTCTAAGTTCTAGGGGACTAATGACCTCAGATGTTAAGTCCCATAGTGCTCAGAGATATTTTTTGAATTGAGTCGGCGCACTTGACCTCTGAGCTGCGAAACTCATACAGAAACCGCTGCTCACAAATCCCTCATATTCTAGGTGTAAATCTTTAGATAACTCGAGTGCTATTGACTTGTTTATGCGTACTGTCCTGCCGAGCCTCTCATTTCTGCTGTGAGCTATTTCCATATCTCGGTGAATAAAAATGTTTCGAGTATTTAGTATGTAACATACGTGCCCTCTTTGTGTGCTATCATTTGCAAGAAACCCTCGTTTCGATATCTTGAACCCCGTGTGAAATATGACGATTTTCATGACCACATGATTTCCGTTACACAGGGACGGAAATGTATGCGTCGCAGCTGACCATCCACAACATATAAAAATCAATGACTTGAAAACGAAATGAGATACAGTTTTCTTTCAATTTTGAATAAAAATTTAATGTCATATCTACATTTCATACTCAGCAGCGTATCGGCTAAAATCAACCGTATGCACAGTTTATGCAGTGCGTTTTCACCTCTGAAAAATCTTTAAATTTTCGTATTATGCTTTACTCAATTTGATGCTGCACAGTAAGTATGTCGAATAACACAAAGAAATTCAAGTCTTTTATTGAGCAAGGATACCAGGTTGTAAGATTTCCAAAATCAAGTCTTTTACTAAATATTTTTCCTAAAATCGTATGATAAGTATTTCATGCGGCTGGAACGCTGTCTCTCTCTGCAAAAGTAGCAGCATTAGGCTAGCGGAATAGTAGAGGACATCCGTAGTAGTCAGAATTAAATATTATAGTCAATAGTTTAACACTGCGAGAAATAACATAAAATGGAAAAAAAATAGAAACTGACGCAACCAGTTCCAATTAGTGCATTTGATCCTGGGTTATGGCACCGGAGTGTTAGCTGGTCCTCTAAAATTTCTCATACTCTACACTTATGCAATACTTCACAGGCACTGCTCAAAGAAAAGTAATGACCTGGTGCTGTGAGCAACGTAGCACCTTCAATGCCAGCAGAGATGACGTCAGATCAGAGCAGGCACAGTTGAAAACGGTCAGCAGTGTTTCTTCTCTGAGTTGTTACTAGTGCGGCTGACCATCATTTTAGCAATCGACACTGGTTCGTAGTTATCGTGGAAAGAGCGCTGCTTTTGTCTGTTTTATTTGCATCCCAGCATGAATTTGAACAGAACTGGCATAATTTTAGAGCGATTTCCAGCTTGCATTCGAAGGGAAATGGTATAATTTTAGTGTGATATTTACAGTGTGCTGTAACACATGACCACTGTCCACTACTCACTGCTAGTCTGCAGGAATCTGCGGAATCTTACTGTACCTATCAAAACATCGGTCAGAAGTGTTGAAGATGAAGAGAATTGTCTTGCGGTTTTTGTTACCTTCATGTCTGTATTTTACAAATTCTATTTTTATACGTTAATCCTTGTACTTTTACTGTTATTACTTTCTTTATTTCACTGAATTTTTTCTGTAATTTTTACTTTGTGTGCAGTTAATCTCAGTGTCTCATTAATACTCTGATAGTACTGCAATAATTTGATGTTTTATACATGTATGTGTATGGTGTATTCAAGACACATTGCGAATATTGACACTCTTCGTCAGAGTGTTCAAGAAGGATTTCAGGAGTTACAGCAGACACCCGTAATGTGGAAGCGAGTTAGACAATCCATGACGCGGCTTTTAAGCTTATGTTAGAACTAATGGTAGACATTTTGAGCAATTCTGTTAGCCATCAGAAGACAACCTATGAAAAGAAAAAGATATTCATAGAACCAAGCTGGAAATTTGATAACAGCAAGGCAGAAAAGAAACAAACAAGTAATAACAACAAATCTCGGTAACTAAAACAATACAAAATTGTCCATATGTACATATGAAATTTTTTGCGTCGTTGTAAGTCCTTTATCCACTTTACGCCCCCCCCCCACCCCCCTACCCCTCCCCGGAGGGTTCCCACAGGACCCTGTATAGTCTACGTATAGTTGGAAGAGAACTCATAGAAAAAGCAGTTTCTTCAAGTGCAGTAGTTTATTAAAGAGGAGGTGGTAAAAGTTATAGCGAAGTGTGAGATTCAGCAATGAGAAGGGATTTAAAAATTTATGAAATACCAGAATGTGCTTATTACGTATGTTTTAGAATTACCGGCGAGCTGGTGCTGGAAAGGATATGACTGTCTCCATATTTAAGTTGTTTTTGTCCCTGAAGCAGAAATTGCAATTCGAAAACGACAGAACGAATAAGTGGTAAGAATTTAAGCAACATATTCACATTTTCTCATGCCGAGCGCCTACTCGAGTGAAACTGCACTGGTGAGAAGTAACAAGACAAGTCTGTACGCAAACGTTCCGGACTCCTTGGCTGCTTCCCAATAATAACCCCAACGTCTGTGGTTCCATATTTTTATTATCTTACTGTATTCTACTTGTAGTTTATTAACACTGTTCTGCTAAGCGTTTATCAAAAACTAACTGAGCAAATCTACTGTAGAAGGTTGCTTCCTCTTTTGATTACAACCTGATATCCCACTTACTTCTGCGATTATCTCTTAAGTCTCGGATCACGAATGGGGCGCCCCCGAAGGTTTTCCAGAGTGGGTTTCCATACTCCTGTCTCCTATCCCACACAGAAAGTTTCCCAGGCGACATTTACCATACGGCGTGACCATAAACACTCCACTGAACATTTTGTGCACTATAGTCTCAGCAAAGGATGAAGGATAATGGAATACGTGTGACGAGTTCATTAAGAGCGTTTGTCTATGGCGTCATACTACAACAGGAAAAGGAAACACATAGTTACACTCTTCGACTAGCGTAATGTAACATTTACCAATTACAAGGCGTCTTGAGGGGAAGGAATGACTAGTGGTGCTTGTCGACAACAAAGATATCCACTTCCCAGAGTGGTTCTCCAATGAGGTCATTCTTTCTGTGTGCCGCCCCTCAGCGCAGGAACAGTGGCAACTTCCAAATGAATCTGTTGATGACAAACACGCAAGGGCCTCACGTTTGCCAAAAATCTTAGCAACACCACTTGAGTCCTGAACTCTCTACAACGTAGAGAGGGAGCCTATGTTATTAATGAAATTTTATTGCACCCCTTTCTCCATTTTTCAGTCGAAGTGAACTGATAGTGAAGTGTGGGTCGCAATCTGACAGAGTATCAAAACTATTTCTTTTATAAACACCCTGTATGTGCATCATAGTCTACACACAATACTATTTAATTTAGAGCTTCGTGATTCAGTTTGCAGATTTTCTCCTCAAATATTACATCACATTCACCCTGCAACATTTTTAGCGAGCAGAAACGCGAGGCTTTTTTGCCCACTACCATCTTTCTCATTATCTGCGCAGTAAAAGGCAAGGACATAATACGTTCAGGGGAACCACGTTTAGTACAGGAAAGAGGAGTTTACACAAATTTCGATTTCGACACTCTGAAGAAATTGACATTAAGAGAGCCATCTAACGAAAGCTCCAAGAACTTTAATTGGAAAGTCGATTTGTTGCGTAGAGCCTTAGGGAACAGTAGCTATAGAACGGTGATGATAGAGATGATATGATGATGAAGGCGATGATACTGAATAGTAACGACTAACTGCAGAAAATAACTTTTGAGTGATGATATTCCGAATAACGTATCCTACAAACACGAAGTACTGTACAGGATGTTTCACTATCATATGATGATACGAGGCCATGCAATGAAATAATTAAATTGGAAAACATGCATACAGTGTGGTATTTAAAATGATGTTTGATGTAGCCTTGGCCTGAATTACGTTATTCATCGATAAATGGGAGAACACTTGCGATAAAGCGACACGAACTGGCATACAAGCATATCTTCACCACATTAGCCAACATTACACACAATATATCCCTTTATGCATGAATCAGGGAATCGCAGTACTGTCATACACGACGCGTAAACTTATATATTGAATAATGTGCCTAGCCAAAGCAATAAGCTTGGGAAAGTTCACATAACGTACAAAAAGTATTGCGGAATGCCTACCTAAAAATGTGATAACTGGATTAATACGTAAGCACTTCAGAAAGTAAGTTACATACGTCGTACAACGATATGACCATTGCATAAGAAGACTAGCGCTTTGTCAGAAGAGCTAGTATTTCGCGTTTCCTGTAAACATTGTTCTGCTGTGGTACAGATAACAGATGCCCCACAGTGTGCGTGTGAAATGACGGGGTAACTGGAAGCGTACTCCACAACTGAAGTACACGGGACAGTGTGATTCTCGTCGACAAAACGTCTACATAGCACATAGGTTCACTGTGAAATTCTGCTGATGTGTGGAAGAAATCCAATGTCACGTTCAGCCATAATGAAATGGTGCCAAGAATTTGGCCTAGGTGGAACAGACGTGAGTAATGCTGATCGGGAGGTCCAGGTTTTGCACCGTGAGAGTTGCACCTTTTTGGTAATTTGAGGGAAAGGCTGTAGGAAGACTGATTTTCCAGTCATGAAGACGTTCACACAACATTTCTCGAATGGCTCCATGACCAAGAAACGAATTTATATTGTCGGGGAACTTCAGACTGGTAAAACGTTCCGGCAGTTGCTAACAGAGACTTGGTGACTATGCTGAGAACTTGTTATGGGTATGTGTCCGTCAAGGTACAAAGTCACGCTTCGTGCCGAAAGGGCATCCAACGGTATGCGGTAACACCTATTGCTCCGACGTTCAATAGCGTCGTTGGATAACGTTTGCGGACACGATTTCCTGTCCTCAATTTGTTCCTCAAAACATCCTCTACAATATAAAACTGTGGAAAAAAATTGCTTAAATCCGTATAAGTTGCTTTGGCTGCAGAACGGGTAGAGAACCACACTGACAACGAAAATATGAATATCACAGACTTCATTGTCGTCTTGTGGTGATAATTCATATTCGTCATGGAAAAGATTTTCTTGCAGCAAGTGGCTTTCGCCGTCCGTCTTGCGTGATGGATAGCTCCTGAAATACTGAAAGACGCATGGTAGTGTTGTGTTTGACGTCCTGTTTTCTTTATTTACTTGAAGCGATAGAATTTCTGAGAAAATGTTATCAGTTAAGATTTCTTGCGCTTCATGGAAATTAAGTAACTCTAATTCAACCGTATTGAACTTAAGGTCACCAATTCGGCAAGTCGGTCTGAGATAATGTGATAAGAATGATTTTAACTATAGCAACTTAGGAGACCGAAATATGGGTAAAGTTAACAGCACTGAATAGGTTTTGGTATTTTCTCTTATTTTACTTTCAAATGTATTTATGAAACATTTACGTTATAAATTCGTAGATAAACGATTTACTGAATTATCGGATTTCATATTCGCTTCACTCTCGCCTCTTACCAGCTGCCTCTTCTCGTTTAGATTCTCTTTCTCTCTTTCTAATGTAACCGTCAATCGTCCTACGCATGAACTCTGACCGTCGTTCCAACCACTGGTCACTCAAAAACAGTTTTTCTTCTCCAAGAGTTTTGTGTCGCCTCGTTCTCACTGTAGAGCTGTACCAAGAGAAGCGAGGAGTAGATGTCGTTTGGTGGCAGGTATTCTCACGTACAACACAAACTGCACCCATGTATTATCAGGGTACTTTATCAACAGAACAAGAAGCTTCTTAACTTAAGAGGGTCCAGGTGTCGTGGTACAAGCTCTTCCGTGATAAACCACGTTAGCCTCACTAATGGTTAAATATACGTCCACCTACGCACAGGTACTGACTGACTCTGAGCTAGAGATTGAGCTAACTGCGACTGCCACTGATGACTCGATGACTCACTGGATGACTGACTGACTGGCCCTCTGGTCCGCGGCGGCGATCCACGTTGTTTGCCTCTCTGTCTTTGCCGATCGGAGTGCTGGCGAAATCTTACGCCAGCACAAAGAGTAATGATATTTAGTGCATCAGCATGCGTTTTGTCAAAACTATCATCAAGTTTTTGAACAAAATCTGCTCTTTTCGGTCATCAGCGCCCGATGACCTTACAGCATGTTTTTGAAGTTATCCATATTTTTACATTAAACTTGTAATTTTTGTATGCAGTTTCTCAGCTCCTGCCTTTGAAATCGTGATTTTTCTCACTAAATCATCACTTTTTGCCATACAGTGTGACACTTTTTTAATTTGCGCACCCAAAAGAGACCCTTAAATGTTTGACAAATTTCGGTTTCCTTCCAGTCATTTCATGGACGTAATACCGAATACATTAATTATGTTCCGTAAACAAACTGACAACGAAGACATTGTCCTTGTTAGGAGTGCTAACTTGCCTCGAAAGTGAAAGACTGTTGTGATTGTCCTGGATGGGTCGTAAAAGGGAACGGCGTGACTGCTTCTGCCCTCTCTCGACATGTCTTGGGGCTACTGACGAGTCGTCCCAACCATTCATTGTGATCTACGCTATGAAGACGCATTAACTTAAGAAGAATGAAGTAGTCAAACTGCCTACGTTGGGTAAGAAATGAATTTGTGATGCAAAATTTATGTTTGCCATTTATCATCGAGCAGTTCTTACAAATAACAACCTTTCAATCAATAGTCCATCCAACAGTACAGAAAAATATGTACAATAAGGAGAACAGCCATTCTTCTATCTTTCCTGATAGCACGGTCAGATCGAATGGTTTGCATTAAAAAAATCCAATGAGAGCCAATAACGCACACCACGAAGCTGGAAATTTGAAAGGGATACGATATTCAAAATTATTTTACATCCAAACGATACATTTCCTGAGATGGGTTCCTTGTCAAAACTTTATTAAGTCCCATCTGCAATCCCCAGAAGGCAGTAGTAAGAACGTGAAACATACTGTATTTAGTTCGAATACTGTACTTTCCCAAACAATCAACCTTAAAATGAAAATTTCAAATAATTTTGTTGGCTAATTGGTTTGCACTTACACTTCGTTGTAATTATGCTGCTTGTAAAATCTTCATAATGAAACGCTCACTGTGGTCGCATGACTTTGCTGTCACATCAAGAGTCAGCAATCTGCCTGAAACTATGGATCCGTAAGACTTTATTTACATCTTCCAAAGAATCTCCTTAAGGAACGTAGTTACGTGAAAATGGTTTACCCTGGTCTGTTGTCAGTAATTAAGACAAAAATATGACTGTCGATTTGGATGAATGTGTCGGATGGACCGTGAATGACAGAGCACCTCGTGTTCCTTCTGCTAAGAAGGCGAGTACACCGTTCGTTTGTTCTATATTTTTCCGAGCTTCAAACGGGAGCGACTGCAGTAATGGATAGGAACTGTGATTGCTGTGTACAGATGCGAGCTGAATTGGCCACCCTTAACTCATAGCTCCAGGCTGCACTGGCTTCCATACACAGCTTGAGGCTTCTGCCAAGGGGCTTCACTGTGGGGGATCGGACGCGGGGATGCGAGAGACGCCGAGCACGTCCCACGTTTCCCCCGCTCGGTCCACTGCTGTGGCCGCCCCGGGTACTGCCTGCACTGAGGTTGACCCCTCACCCGTGGTCGAGTGGGAGATCACTCCAAAGCCTGGCACACAGCGAAAAACTTCCCAGGGGGCCGATCGTAGGGCAGGGCCCCCCAGTTCGATTGATGAACGGGTTTCGGGCGTTATCTGTGTCTGACTATGTCTCTGAGCCGGATGCAGTCGTCCACCCTCTTCCAGAAGAAGCTTCTTGGCCCGCAAGGTCTGGGGTGGGTTTGCTGGTAGTTGGGAGCTCCAACGTTAGACGCATAATGGGGCCCCTTAGGAACATGGATGCCAAAGAGGGGAAGGAAGCCAGTGTGCACTCCATGTGCATACTGACGGGAGTCATTCCAGATGCGTAAAGGGTGCTTTCGAATGCCATGAAGAGTACAGGGTGCAGCCACCTGCAGGTGGTGGTTCATGTCGCTACAAATGACGTATGTCGCTTTGGATCGGAGGAGATTCTCTCTGGTTTCGGGCAGCTAGTGGAAATGGTAAGGACTGCCACTCTTGCTTGCGAGATTAAGGTGGAGCTCACCATCTGCAGCATCGTCGATAGAACCGACTGTGGTCCTCTGGTGCAGAGCCGAGTGGAGGGTCTGAATCAGAGGCTCAGGCTGTTCTGTGACCTTGTAGGCTGCCTTGCGCCATTGGGTGGTGGGTTTCAGGGTTTTGCTTAATAGGTCAGCAGTACACTGCACACAGGAGGGGCTACACGGGTAGTGGGGGCTGTGTGGAAGAGACTGGGCGTTTTTTTTTTTTGGTTAGAGGGCCTCAATGAACCACAGAAAGGGCGTCCGTCTAAAAGGGAGCAGGTAAAACACAGCACGTTAGTTGTATAAACGATCGGTATTGTAGCTGTAAATTGTCGTAGCTGTGTTGGGAAAGAACCAGAGCTCCAAGCCCTAATAGAAAGCACTAAAGCTCAAATAGTTATAGGCACAGAAAGCTGGCTAAAGCTGGAAATGAGCTCAGCAGAAATTTTTTTCTAACGATCTAACATGTTCAGAAAGGATAGATCAAATATAATTGGTGATGAAGTATTTATTGCTGTCAGAAGTAGTTTGCCTTGTAGTGAAATTGAAGTAGATATTTCCTGCGAAATAGTATGGGTAGATGTCACACTTGACAATCGGACTAAACTATTAATTAGGTCGTTTTACCGACCCCCCGACTCAGAAGGTATAGTTGCTGAACAGTTCAAAGAAAACTTGAGTCTCAGTTCAAATAGGTACCCCAAACATACAATTATAGTCGGTGGCGACTTTAATAGATCCTCGATATGCTAGAAAAATTATACGAGTACGTTTAAAGCCGGCAGCAGGCATCATCCGAAATTGTTCTGAATGCTTTCTCAGAAAATTATTTTGAGCAATTAGTTCATGAGCCCACTCGAAGCATAAATAGTTGCGAAAGCATACTGGACCTCTTTGCAATAAATAATCCTGGACAAATAGTGAGTATCGTGACGAATACAGGGATTAGCGACCACAAGGCAGTAGCTGCTAGGCTTAATACTGTAACTCCTACAACCATCAAAAAGAAACGCGAAGTATATCTATTTAAAAAAGCTGATTAAAATGCTCTTAACGCTTTTTTAAGGTACAGGCTGAACTCCTTCTGATCTGATCATGTAAGCGTAGAAAAGTTGTGCTATGATTTCAAAGAGATAGTATCGACAGCTTTTGAGAGATATATACCACATAAATTAATAAGTGATGGTACTCATCCCCCATGGTACACAAAATGGGTCAGATCGCTGTTGCAGAAGCAGCGAAAAAAGCATGCCAAATTTAAAAGAACGCAAAATCCCCAAAACTGACAAAGTTTTGTAGAAGTTAGAAATATAGTAAATACTTCAATGCGAGATGCTTTCAATGATTTCCACTACGAAACTCTGTCTCGAAATCCGTCAGAAAACCCAGAGAGATTCGGGTCATACATAAAGCACATCAGTGGCAAGACGCAATCAATACCTTCACTGCGCGATAACAACGGTGAAGTCACTGATGACAGTGCCACTAAAGCAGAGTTATTAAACAAGGTTTTCCGAAACTCCTTCACCGAAGAAGACGAAGTAAACATTCCCGAATTCCAATCAAGAACAACTGCCAAGATGAGAAACGTAGTAGATATCCTCGGAGTAACGAAGCAGATTAAATCACTTAATAAAGGCAAAGCCTCCGGTCCAGACTGTATACCATTCAGGTTCCTCTCAGAGTATGCTAATAAAATAGCTCCATATTTAGCAATTATCTACAACCACTCGCTCACAGAAAGATCCGTACCTAAAGGCTGGAAAATTGCTCAGGTCACACCAACACCCAAAAAGGGAAGTA
This sequence comes from Schistocerca piceifrons, assembly GCF_021461385.2. Taxonomy (NCBI): domain Eukaryota; kingdom Metazoa; phylum Arthropoda; class Insecta; order Orthoptera; family Acrididae; genus Schistocerca; species Schistocerca piceifrons. The sequence goes on from NC_060142.1 coordinate 427,285,421, forward strand.
GGAGTAATCCGCTTAATTACAGGCCTATATCACTAACGTCGATCTGCAGTACAGTTTTGGAACATATACTGTATTCGAACGTTATGAAGTACCTCGAAGAATACGATCTATTGACACATAGTCTGCTCGATTTCAGAAAATATCATTCTTCTGAAACACAACTAGCTCTTTATACTCATGAAATAATGAGTGCTATCGACAGGGGATGTCAAATTGATTCCATATTTTTAGACTTCCAGAAGGCTTTGACACCGTTCCTCATAACCGTCTTCTAACCAAACTGCGTGGCTATGGAATATCGCCTCAGTCGTGCGACTGGATTCGTGATTTCCTGTCAGAAAGGTCACAGTTCATAGTAATGGACGGAAAGTCATCGAGTAAAACAGAAATAATATCCGACATTCCCCAAGGAAGTGTTATAGGCCCTCTATAGTTCCTGATCGATATTAACGACATGGGAGTCAATCTCAGTAGCCGTCAGATTGTTTGCAGATGATTTTGTCATTTACCGTCTTGTAAAGTCATCAGATGACCAAAACGAATTGCAAAATGATTTAGATAAGATATCTGTATGATGCGAAAAGTGGCAATTGACCCTGAAGAATGAAAAGTGTGAAGTTATTCACATGAGTACTAAAAGAAATCCGCTAAATTTCGATTACGCGATAAGTCATACAAATCTGAAGGCTGTAAATTCAATTAAATACTTAGGGATTACAACCACAAATACCATAAATTGGAATGATCACATAGATAATGTTTTGGGTAGAGCAAACCAAATACTGCGATTCATTGGCAGAAGGTGCAGCAGGTCTACTAAAAAGACACTGCTTACACCACGCTTGTCCGCTCTGTTCAGGAGTATTGGTATGCCGTGTGGGATCCGCATCAGGTGGGACTGACGGATGACACCGAAAAAGTTCAAAGAAGGGCAGCTCGTTTTGTATTATCGAGAAATAGGGGAGATAGTGCCACAGACATAATACGTGAATTGGATTGGTAGTCATTTAAACAAAGGCGTTTTTCGTTGCGACGGGATCTTCTCATGAAATTTCAATCACCAGTTTTCTTCTCCGATTGCGAAAACTTTCTGTTGGCACCCACCTACATAGGGAGAAATGATCATCATGATAAAATAAGAGAAATCAGAGCTCGTACAGAAAAATTTAAGTACTCGTTTTCCCCGCCCGCAGTTCGAGAGTGGAGTGGTAGAGAGATTGAAGGTGGTTCATTGAATCCTCTGCCAGGTACTTTATTGTGACTAGCAGAGTAATCACGTAGATGTAGATGTAGATATGGAATATATCGGCTTTCTACGAAACTAAACTCACTTCAGGCTACCAAAACTCCTTTATCCATTCTATTAGAAAGCTCAGTGAGTTCGCCAACTGAAGTGCCACGCGTCTAGCTGGGTGCCTCCCGGAATTTGACGCACCAGAGCGTAGGTTTGAGGAGCGGCTGCTGAATTAATTTTTATCACTTGTCCAGTAAAAGCTTCAGCCAAATACGTCCACACAAAACACACTGTGAGAAAAAAGTGAAGTAGGAAGCTAAATGAAACGTCGTAGGCTGAGAGGGTGTGCGTTGTTATTTCAGTGGTTACAGAGTCGAGTCAAATTTATAAAGAAGTTTGCAGGTTGAGTCTACTCACAAATATGACCTCGTATCCCATCTTGTCTGGATGCACGCCCTAATTCGACTGGGAGGGTGTTATGAAGACGTTCAATCCTATCCTGAGGCAAACTGGCCCACAATTGTTGTAACTACTCCTTGATGTACTGGATACTGGCCTGGATCGGAACTGATGTCCGACTGGGTCCCTCACATATTCCATCAGGGTCAGATCTGGGCATCTTGCTGCTCACGGGGGTACCTCAACATAAAGGCAGGAAGTTCATAGAAACACGAGTCATATGGGGTCAAGACTTGTCCTGTTGAAAAACGTCTCCACGGTACTATCGCAAGAGAGATAACGCATTATGATGCAGAATGTCCGTGATGTACAGCTGTGTCGTCGAAGTTCCCTCAGTTATTACACCAGTCGTCACCTGTCATACCCAATGGCTTTCCTCACACCATGACTTTTTTTTAAAGAGGTGGAGCCCCTCCACGCCCACACCGGCTTCATGGCCAACTCAAAAGGTCTACTGCCATCTCCGCATAAGGGTTAGTTTTCATTAAAGTGAGGTGTCGCAGGATGTGGGTACTGCGATGTCTGCGTACGTGTCTGGTTAAGGATAACCGCCGGCCAGGGTGGCCGAGCGGTTCTAGGCGCTACAGTCTGGAACCGCACGACCGCTATGGTCGCAGGTTCGAATTCTGCCTCGGGTATGGATGTGTGTGATGTCCTTAGGTTAGTTAAGTTTAAGTAGTTCTAAGTTCTAGGGGACTGATGACCTCAGAAGTTAAGTCCCATAGTGCTCAGAGCCATTTGAACCATTTGTTAAGGTTAACCATTAATACTCGCTCATCTGGAGATAGATAGAGTCGAAAGTTGAACGAAGGGTAGCGGTTTGAAGGGCAGAGGTAAAAAAAGGGCCAAGGCAAGAGACAAGGGGAAAAAACCTCTGCGATAGTTAGGTCGGGTGGTAAGGGCACAAGAGGACATCTTGGTGCCTGCGATAGGTCATGCAATGGTAGACTTTGTTAGTAGTGGGTATCATGTATGTCGACACCTTTGACGTTGTGCGGTACTATTGTTCGGCGGCTGCCGCTGGGTGCCGGTGTTGAACTCTCGGTCAGCGTCAGCAACCTGCAACAGTTAGGTTTATCATCTTTTGTGTCCGATAGGTCATATATCGGATGCACATTGTAGGGTGATATGGGCGATTTGTTTGTGCGTCAATGGGCGAGCTTGTCGATTTCCCTGCTGTAGCCTGTTGGTCGGCTTTAAAAGCGCCTGGTATTTCCAGTCAACGTTGCTGACATGCAGGGGCTTGCCGACGTTTTGTAGCTTGTTGGTGTATGTTAGCTTGCCATAGGGGGTTATGCCCTAGGTAGTAGTGTCTTTGGCCGCTTATGCTTCCACTTATGGATGTGATCATAGTTTCCCAGAGTAAGGATGAAAGGGTTGTTCGAGTGTCTCGAGTTCCTGTATACTCGTGTGGATGTACTCTGAAGATCGTTCTACCTGTCACAAAGAACTGCAGCTCTAATCATTTACGCAGCCGCCGATCGCTGTACGAAGTTACATTAATATCCGATCATGTCTTCTCGGTGCTTCACTTTTTTAGTCATGCATCACTGTTAGATTCACACATTTTACGATTATAAAAATTCCTACACCACAGTATTAAAATAAAGGAAATTTTTGTTTTCAATTTTTGTAGTGTTGGCTCCTTTGTGGAATGGGTCCTCAGGCTGTAGTCTCGATGGTCGGGGGGTCTGTCTATGTGATTTGTGATCTGGCAGAAACAGCTGCAGATAAACAAGATAACTTAACTGTTTATCGGATATGCATTCCTGGAGTTGTGACACTGAATTTTTCCCGGCTACAAACCTAAATTAATCCGTTCATTTACGCGATTCACGGTGGCGTTTGTGTTCCCTGCAATTGCATATATATGTACGTATCACCCTGGTTACCAGAAGTCCTGAAGATAGACGTTGACTGTGGATATTGTATCACAGACACAGTTCCTTTGACTGTTCTTTGTTACTTTGTGCCAGGAAGGGATCTCAACAAGGGAAGTGTCCAGGCATCTCGGAATGAACCACAGTGATATTTTTCGGACATGGAGGATATACAGAGAGACAGGAACTGTCGATGACATGCGTCGCTCAGGCCGCCCGTGGGCTACTACTGCAATGGATTGTAGTGGTAAATAAAAAATGAAAAATAAGAAGAGAAGAAAAGGTTGAAAATGTGGAAGAAATCGTGAATAAAAATGGTTTTTTTCAAAATCGTTAATGACCGTGAAAAAAGGGAAAGAAAGAAAGAAATGCAGATCGCACTTTGTATTACAGAAAAGCTATCGGACTTCGTTATTCGAAAAAGCTATTGTTGGGGTGGTCCTTGTGGCGTTTTTGAGCAAAAGTTAAGCCAATTTCCACTACAAAAAATTTTGAAAAATAACAGAGAATAACAAAATGTAACTGACAGGGGGAAATGGCGTAGCTTAGAGTTCATTCTTTACCAGGTTAACATGTCTTCTTTCGGGCGGCGTCCAGGTCTTCAAAAATCTCCTTCATTTCTGCGTGAAAAATCTGCTCCGAAATCTTGCAATAGTCCAGGAATCACTAATTTATACCAATTAAAATCATCTTGATACTGTATGCAATTTAATTCACTTTGCTGCTTCCGTCCTCCGAATTTCTTAACAACTTCCACAATGTCTACACATTGCAATCAGATCAAGATTAGCCATTAAGTTTTTTACGTCAGCATCAGATCACGTCTGCCTTAAGCTTCGGCTATCAAGAGACAAACAAAAAACGGATAGAAAACAAAAAAAGAGTTACCATTTTAGTATTTTCTCTGCCGTCGAGCGCTCATACCGCAGCGACGGGATATTTTTTATCTGAGGGAACGAGTGTAGCGCGGCGAAATTCTAAGTCCCGCTACATCGCCCCCTCGACTGTCACGCTAAAACATTTAGCGTGGCAGGCTAGCAAACAATAGAATAGATATACCTAAATGTCTACTACACATATTTTCCCAGGAAACACCACGTGCATACTTAGAGGATTATCTTTGTCAATACTTGGTTTCTAAATCTATATACTACATACACTTGTTACAGTTTTGATCCTTTTTAGACAATTAATATATATATATGTTTACATAGTGTGTGTTTGAGCAAGCTGCTCACCAGCGCAGTTAATGTTGTGCGCTTCCAGCGTTGGTTTCCCAATGCATCTCTGGCAGCACGTAGTCTTTGCGCATGCGCAATAGCATCACTGAATTTCGCGTGCGGCAGTTTCAAAATCGCTGTGTTATGACAGTCTGGCACAGTATTCACTTTCACATAGTGTTAATTACAAGTTGTTATTCCAGCATAAATGGCGTGTTAAGTTCGGTGACACCATAAGATTGAGCGTGTGCGTGATCTGAAGCAACGTCCATGTCTTCTGTTACGACACAACACTCCAGGTCCTTGTGCGTTTTCATGACTATTGTTCCCGGGGCATATATGGTGGATGTAGTTTTTAGCCTCCACATCGCCTACGACAGGTGCTGAGTTTATTGTCTCCAAGCATCTGAAGGCCGGCCAGGAACAACGGCGTCGATGTTCGCAAAGGTAGGTGTTTCACCACATTGTTTACACTTCCCAACAAACGTTCATTTGCAGTGTGGAAATCCTCATTATCGTCGAAGTAAATTGCATTTTATATCGATTTACAAACAGTTATTTGGTTTATGCACCATAAGTTTCACAAACAACACAAAATTCGTCGTTTATAACGTTCACTGTTTAACACAGTTTGCAACACTTTTTGCCACATTTACATTTTAACAAAGTGCACGGTGTCCCAGCATGTTTACATAGTTAATTATGAAAGCTTACATTTCGTGGTCACATTTCAAAATATGTTGACAATATGCAAAGTTTTAACACATATACAAATACATATAAATTTACAAGAATATGGATGTGAAATATTTACACTAAAAAAAATTATACTAAGTCCCATTGGCTTTCTTTTATTGGGGTATTAATTTTTTTTCTTTAATACTGTATTCAATTTAATTCACTTTACTACTTCCGTCCTCCGAATTTCTTAACAACTTCCACAATGTCTACACATTACAATCAGATCAAGATTAGCCATTAAGTTTTTACGTCAGCACCAGATCACGCCTGCCTTAAGCTTCGGCTATCAAGAGACAAACAAAAAACGGATAGAAAACAAAAAAGAGTTACCATTTTAGTATTTTCTCTGCCGTCGAGCGCTCATACCGCAGTGACGGGATATTTTTTATCTGAGGGAACGGGTGTAGCGCCGCGAAATTCAAAGTCCCGCTACAGGATGACCGCTACCTATGGATTACGGCTCGGAGGAACCCTGACAGCAAGGCCACCATGTTGAATAGTGCTTTTCGTGCAGCCACAGGACGCCGTGTTACGACTCAAACTGTGCGCAATAGGCTGCATGATGCGCAACTTCACTCCCGACGTCCATGGCGAGGTCTAACTTTGCAACCACGATACTATGCAGTGCGGTACAGATGGGCCCGACAATATGCCGAAGGGACCGCTCAGGATTGACATCACGTTCTCTTCCCCTATGGGTGTCGCATACCCCTTCAAACAGACAATCGTTGAAGACTTGTTTGGAGGCAAGCCGGTCACGCTGAACGCCTTAGACATACTGTCCAGCGAGTGCAGCGAGGTGGAGGTTCCCTGCTGTTTTGAGGCGTATGTGGGGCCGACGTACGCCACTGGTGGTCATGGAAGGCGCCGTAACGGCTGTCCGATATGCGAATGCCATCCTCCGACCGATAGTGCAACCATATCGGCAGCATATTGGCGAGGCGTTCGTCTTCATGGAAGACAATTCGTGCCCCAATCGTGCACATCTTGTGAAAGACTTCCTTCAGGATAACGACATCGCTCGACTAGAGTGGCCAGCATGTTCTACAGAGATGAACCCCATCGAACATGTCTCGGATAGATTGAAAAGCGCTGGGGTTTATGGACGACGTGACCCACCAACCACTCTGGGAGATCTGCGCCGAAATGCCGCTGAGGAGTGGGACAGTCTGCACCAACAGTGCCTTGATAAACTTGTAGATAGTATGCCACGACGAATACAGGCATGCACAATGTAAGAGGACGTGCTGCTCGGTATCAGAGGTACCAGTGTGTACAGCAATGTGGACCACCACCTCTGAAGGTCTCGCTGTATTGTGGTGCAACATGCAATGTGTGGTTTCATGGGCAGTAAAAAGGGCGGAAATGATGTTTATGTTTATCCAATTTTCTGTCCAGGTTCCGCAACTCCTGGAAACCGATGTTATGCAAAACGATTTTTAATGTGCGCATATATATATATATATATATATATATATATATATATATATAGAGAGAGAGAGAGAGAGAGAGAGAGAGAGAGAGAGAGAGAGAGAGGGGGTGGTCCATTGATCGTGACCGGGCCTAATATCTCACGAAATAAGTGTCAAACGAAAAAACTACAAAGAACGAAACTTGTCTAGCTTGAAGGGGAAAACGAGATGGCGCTATGGTTGGCCCGCTAGATGGCGGTGCCATAGGTCAAACGGATATCGACTGCGTTTTTTAAAATAGGAACCCCCATTTTTATTACATATTCGTGTAGTACGTAAAGAAATATGAATGTTTTAGTTGGACCACTTTTTTCGCTTTGTGACAGATGGCGCTGTATAGTCACAAAGATATGGCTCACAATTTTAGACGAACAGTTGGTAACAGGTAGGTTTTTTAAATTAAAATGCAGAACGTAGGTACGTTTGAACATTTTATTTCAGCTGTTCCAATGTGATACATGTACCTTTGTGAACTAATCATTTCTGAGTACGCATGCTGTTACTGCGTGATTACCTGTAAATACCACATTAATGCAATAAATGCTCAAAATGATGTCCGTCAACCTCAATGCATTTGGCTACACGTGTAACGATATTCCTCTCAACAGCGAGTGGTTCGCCTTCCGAAATGTTCGCAAAATGGCTCTGAGCACTATGGGACTTAACTTCTAAGGTCATCAGTCCCCTATAACTTAGAACTACTTAAACCAAACTAACCTAAGGACATCACAAACATCCATGCCCGAGGCAGGATTTGAACCTGCGACCGTAGCGGCTCGCGGCTCCAGACTGTAGCGCCTAGGAAATGTTCGCACGTGACGCATATTGTCAGGCGTTGTCAGTGGATCACGATAGCAAATATCCTTCAACTTTCCCCACAGAAAGATCAGAGAGTGTAGCTTAAGTTTTGTTCACTCCTCTAGTACTCCCTACTGTGTCAAGGTAGTTATTCATGGCTATTCATGGCTGTCTTAACTGAAGCGCTACTAAACGTTACCCAGTTTTAGTAACGATTTTTCAAAGCCAGATTTCCTAGACCATTTCCTCCAGTATCGTTCGATTTTGTACATCATTAGTTTGCCTAATGCATTTTCGACGCTTCCAGTTCCTTCTTCGCCCACTGTCTCCCCAGTCCATGTCTTGCACAGTTTTACTAAAATAAATAACTATCTATTGAAGTGGTGCTTGAAAGTGAAAGGCCAATTACATAAAACCAAAAAAAGGAAGTAAACTGCAGTGCATGGATTGTGTAGGCAGCGGCGCACGTTCCACAGATCTGCTCTCTCTACTCACACTGACAAACAGGCAAAACTTTCTCTTTAGCTTTTCTGGAGGAATTTTGCCGCGAGTCGGCATAGCATCGCTGCCCCCGCTCCGCAAAAGGCGAAGCCGCGTCTCACCAGTGAAGTGGCGACGGGAGAGAGCGATGCTGCTACATACTTCTACAGTACGACGGCAGGAGTCTCCCACTGCAGTGGCTATGTAGGCACCTGGCTGCTTGCTGTGAGACCGTCGTTATACGTCGTTACTGGTCATTCACCTCACGCGAGTTTCTGTCACCGCCTAAATTAGTAATTACATTACGACTTATATCCACAACACAAAGTAAAAATTGTGGTTGAGATCGTGAAAGATTTGATGGTAGAATTAGATAATTTATGATGGCCTGTTCTGTTTGCGCGGCTTGGGAAATGAACATTCCTAGATCCCTCAACAGTAATTTTATGGTCTACTTCCACGCCAGTGTAGTGCAAAGGAAAATCGACACAGACAAAATGAAATGGAGAATCACCGAGCGAGGTGGCGCAGCGGTTAGCACACTGGGCTCGTATTCGGGAGGACGACGGTTCAATCCCGCGTCCGGCCATCCTGATTTAGGTTTCCCGTGATTTCCATAAATCACTCCAAGCAAATGCCTGGATGGTTACTTTGAAAGGGCACGGCCGACTTCCTTCCCCGTCCTTCCCTAATCCGATGAGACCGATGACCTCGCTGTCTGGTCTGCTCCCCCAAACAACCCAACCCAACAAGGAGAATCTCTAACGCAGTGATCGTCAAAGCTTTTTGCTCGAGAGCCGACATGTCGGACCGCATATGTACCAATCTTATTATTAATTGGTAAGCTATACAAATCGGTAAGTTGTAAGCGTCCAGTAGACTAGTTGTGGTAAGGGCGCGATAAGTTGGCAGCTGGCTCCCATGTAGTGATCGTTAAAAATCGGTACCATTCAGACCACTTGGTGTCAGCTGTTCTCTATTTCAGCAAAGTTGTAGCACAGCTTTGCCTAACTAAGTCTCTGTGTGAATGGATGCTTAATTGGTTAATAAAAGTAACTGTCATTATGTTTCAAAGCATTGTTCAATACGAACACTATGACATATGATTTGAAAGTCAGTTTTCTTCTACTCATTGCACGGTATTATAAGATCATCAATGTAATGTTCTCGCTGCAAATAAGTACCACATTTGAAGATGATCGTCTCTGTAACACGCATTCACAAATCCATGTTAGTTCCGTCTAATAATTCATACCGTAGCAGCTGATCACTAAGAGATGCTCGCACACGTGAGTTTTCGTTACTGGAAGACAAAACAATAAACGTTTCCCGCTGTAACACAGCAGTGGCCCCGCAACTTCACCCCTAGGCCCCTGAGTTAAGCGGCCAACTATACTTTGCACACGGACGAATTCATCAACATCGATTAAAATTAATCACATCTTAAAATAGTAACTGGCTGTGTAAGCATTTCTTTTTGTTACTATGCAGGAAAACTACAGCTCTTAATGTTAGTTGACGTTCTGTATTCCGCTGTTAGTTGTCAGATGCATATTGTTATAAAATACGGCTGAGAATCGCGGGCCACACGAATACTTAATTCGGGCCGCATGTGGCCCGCGGGTCGCAATAAGATGACCACTGCTCTAACGGATACCTACAGGGATTAGTGTATGTTTAAAGCCGCGCGGGATTAGCCGAGCGGTCTAGGGCGCTGCAGTCACGGACTGTGCGGCTGGTCCCGGCTGAGGTTCGAGTCCTCCCTCTGGCATGGGTGTGTGTGTTTGTCCTTAGGATAATTTAGGTTAAGTAGTATGTAAGCTTAGGGACTGATGACCTTAGCAGTTAAGTCCCATAAGATTTCACACACATTTGAACATATTTAAAGATTGAAACTTCCTGGCAGATTAAGACTGTGTGCCGGACCGAGACTCGAACTCGGGACCTTTGCCTTTCGCGGGCAAGTGCTCTACCATCTAAGCTACCCAGTTTTAATCTGCCAGGAAGTTTCGTATCAATGCACACTCCGCTGCAGAGTGATAATCTCATTCTGGATATTTAAAGATTTTTTAAATATTGAAATCGGACAGTTGTTACATCTGCTACAAGGGAGTCGATTCACTGATGGCGTCATTGTACGATGCCGGAAAAAAATTAGTACACCTGGAAAGAAGACGTCGATTTTGACCCGATGAAGCCATATGCCGACCGGCGGATAGAAGATGTACCGATAATGGTTTGAACGTCGTACACTTACAGATAGCGTAGTGGAATAGCTACCAGAGCGTAATCTATGTCTACCCTTTAATAGGGAATGCTTGCAGCCAGAAGGTTCATTCTTGTGCAAATGTGTGAAACAAGCAGGCAACCAGGCCAGGGAGACGCATTCATACTTCCTACAGCCAACTGAACGAGTCTGAAAGGGGTCAAATTGTTGCCTTGCGAATGGCGGGATGGTCCTTTCGGAGACATGCTGCAATAGTTGTGCATGGATGCTGTTTTCAGTTGTAACGTGAACATTCTCACACCCACAGACGAGGTTCTCGACTTCCACGCAGACGCGCGCCAGAATCGTCGTATTGTAGGGGCAGCATTGGCAGATCGTACAGCTACCACAGCACATATAAAAGGGCTTGTGAATCCAGACGTGTTAACATGAATTGTTGCGAACAGGTAATTAGCAGTGGGACTACGGGCACGCACATTTCTAGCCCATCTTTCACTCACGCCACAGCAGCTACGTGCACGGCTTTATTGCTGCCGTCAGAGGATCACTTGTGAGATGGAGTAGCACGCCGTGGTCTTCAGCGATGAAAGCAGATTCTGCCTGTGCACAAGTGACGGTCGTTTGTGCGTGCGACGTACACATGATGAGCGCTATCTCGTAGAATGCATTCGTCCAAGACACACAGGCCCCACCCCAGGCCTAACTGTTTGGGGTGTGGTAACTACAGCTCTTGTTCACCTTTGGTGTTTCTGGAGGGGACTCTTAACCAGCGATCGGTTCATGCAGAATGTTGTTAGACCTGTTCTTTTGCCGTTCCTGCAATAGGAAGGTGATGTGTTGTTCCATCAGGATAATGTTCACCCATATAATACCCGTGAAACTCAACATGCTCTGTAAGACGTGCAGCAAATACTGCGGCCAGTACAATCTTCGGACTTATCTCTAATCGAGCACGTGTGGGATATCATGGGGCGAGAAGTGACTCGTGTGATTTTCAACCAACAACTTTTACAGAACTATGTGAACAGGTCAAGCATGCTTGGTATAACGTATCCCAGGACAGTAGTCACCATCTGTACGATAGACTGGATGCCCGAGTGAGCGCCTGCATTGCCGCCCGCGGATGCTGTATCACATACTAATATGGGTGTTTCAGCATGGGTCGATACCTGATACTTCAGAACCGCTTATGCTATCGATCTGTAAACGTAATCATTTCATGTATTCCATACGCACTATTCCAACAGTAAATGTTGATTGTGTTGGGAACCTCTAAAAGAGTGTACTATTTTTTTTCCGGAAGTGTATATGGTGATGTCATCATAGTGATTGCATCCCATGAATCCTGTAAAAAGATGGTAAGCCGAGCCTCTAACGCATTCCATTTGATTAAAACATGGTACACACATCAGAAGCTTACAGTAGCTGAAAATACGACAGTATATTCCTATTTTATGGCAAGTTGGTGACAAATACCTCTTTAAAGATGGAGGGTATCCCCATTCTAAGAAGTGACACATGTAGATATTTGTCATTCTCGACGAGTAACGAAATTTCTTGGCACATATTACGAAAATTAATCGGGGAAATGCCGACGTTAGGCAGAAAACTGTTCCGCTGTTTACAGACGAATACCAGTACCAATATCTGCGTTTCAAGCATATTGCAGTACCATATTGATAGAAACATCAGTTTCGCAGAGAAAGTCACAAGATCATGTCACATTCAAACTGCGTCACATCCCGAGTGGAATATTACTCGTACTATAGGACGCTTTTAGTACAGTGCCGTCGCGGTGGGTTAGTCACGTACCTGGAAAGTTAGAGGTCAGTTATCGAATCCCGGTCAGACCATGAAATTTTCAGTCTGCCTTTAATCTTGTGTTCACCTCTCATCGTTGTGAGGAGTCATCAGAACGACACTTGGTTCGAGTTCCACGTTCATATACAGATTCCGTTTCCCAGCCGAATAACTGCGGCAGATTACGGACGCGCAAATCGAGCCGTGTTCTCCTCGAACATTCCAGGAGAAATGTCTCCTGATGACCCCAGTGAGGATGCGGTGTTGGATGCTGGCACTGTGAGACTGATGAGGCATTCTAAGAGTCTGGGGCCAACGATGTGATATAAGGAAAACTTTCTTCATGTACAGTTGTTACCTCATATGAAAGGAGAGAGAGAACCTTGCATCACAGCTTTGCACCAACCCACGAATAACCTTCAGCAGTGGGAATCTGAAGGATCTGAAATGTGGATGGTCCATCACCAGATACAGCACCCGCTAAATCTCATCTTTTCTCACGTCAAAAGAAATTTGTGGCTAGAAATTGTTCTTATTCGAATTAAGAGATTATGACAGTCCATTTTTGAATACATGCTCAAAATCACTATTTATGTATGACTTATGCTCACTGAAAAATCGTTGGACGATGTGCATTGTCCCAAAAGGAGCCAATTCGAAAAATAATGCATTTGACACCTAAAATACAGTAGTGAAGTTCCAGGCAGAGATGTTTTCTCCTTCTCTTTGTGCCTGTAAATTTATTAACTTGTTTATCAAACTGATCATCTCGGAAACTCATGTACCTGCTACACAATCTATAACTGCGCTCTGGCCTCATCGAGGCATCTTCACCATTTTTGTCTCCTACGTCTTTCACGATTTCATCCACTCGCCGTTTCCAGAGTCGACCAAGAGTATATCTCCCCTTGAACTAGATCACGCTCACAGCTTTGGATCGAAAGGAACCATGCATATGATCTGTACGTCTTACCAGCCGAAATTTTCTTGCCTTCAATGTCTATAGAACATGAGGTTTTCACATAAATTCATACAGCTCTTACACTCCCATTGCCAGATATTCACATCTAGCACTGCGCCGATAATTCTTATCAGCATTTTTCGCACATTTCTAATGATTTCTCGTCATCTACCTTTGTGGCAGGGCTGCTTATCATCTCATTTACTTACTGTGCCGCTGGAAATGTTATGTTACTAGACACTGTGAGTCGCGTAAGACGTAATATGCCTTTTATTACAAAGAATGACAATATGCAGTATATGTAATTTCGTTGTAGGGATAATCCTCCTAACTCTTGTATGAAACGAGATTTTTAAGCAATGGAACGATATACTTCTAAAGACATACAGCGCTTTTTAATTGTGAATTTTAAATTGATCGCCAAAATTTCCAAAAAAACGTGCTCAAATTGAAAAGCAAGACGACAGCTCTCGGCTATTACAGTGCAAATACCGCCAAGTGGGCTGCTCCTACTTGACTTGGTCGCTGTATAAAGCAAGGAGACACGCCTACATTACTGAGAAAAAACGTATTACCTATTGGGTCTACTTTATGCAACATAGATAAAGGATCAGCTATGATTTTTCGTAATAGAACTTTATGAAAGCTTCTAGATATCAGAACGTGCGTAGGAACACTATTTGAAATGTATCTTCTCAGTAGCCGTCTTAAACTGACCGTCGGCCGTTGTGGCCGAGCGGTTCTAGGTGCTTCAGTCTGGAACCACGAGACCGCTACGGTCGCAGGTTCGAATCCTGCTTCGGGCATGAATGTGTGTGATGTCCTTAGGTTAGTTAGGTTTAAGTAGTACTAAGTTCTAGGGAACTGATGACCTCAGATGTTAAGTCCCATAGTGCTCAGAGCCACTTGAACCATTTTTTTGTTAAACTGTCGAACGCTTGATACAACGATGGAGTCTCGCATGAGGACCCTACACGGTGGTGTTTGCATCGGAATAGCCGATTCTGGCCGACTTGTCTTTCAATTAGAACACGTTTCACGGGCATTTTTGAGAACAGTTTCAACTCCACCATCAAGAAACGTTATGTCATTGTACTCGTCACTAATACGGCTTTGGCAAAATTGGCGCATAGTTCAAGTGTCCATCACTAGTTAGCGTTGCAGTCACCAAAAAATCTAAGGTGGCGTTGATAGGAAACTTAAAAACCCCAGATGGCGTTGGAGGAAAATTTTAAATTCAGGGTGGTGTTAAAGGGAAGTTTAAAAAATCCAAGGTAGTAGAGATAGTCCTGTTGCGCTTTATAACCCACCCTTTTCTGATGTTACATTCCAAGATGGTGGCATGTTCAAAATATTTATCTTAAATACTGTACTTGACATCTCACATGTGCATACTGTAATTGAACTGGTCAGCGCTCCTATCTCCGACACATACAGTAGAATTTAATACTCCCATTAAATTCATAACGCGATCCAACGGAATCAAAATTGTAAATTTAAGAACAAGATTTATTCCAAATTTAAAGCGAAATAGTAACTATATTTTTAAATTATTTTGATTATTCCTATTTGTATAATTTATCTTGAAAACATTAGTAAAATAAGCATTTAATTATGTACAGAATTCTTTGGATGTAAAACATCGATGAGCTGCGACTTTCTGTGGTTCGTACTTGATGAGTTGTGTAACACTTAGAGGAAATTGAGAGTTATGAAGTGAGCAGCTGGCATGTGAAGTCGTTTGGTTTTGACTGTAAGTCATCTGGCTGATATTTATATTAGAATGGAGTTTAATTAGCACAATTTTATGGTAATATTCTTGAGACGAAGAAAATAAAAACCAGACACGAAGAAACGGATACCAACAGTGTTCGAGACGTGACAGCTAATGTTTCAGCAAGCCATAATTTTCAACAAGCCACAGATTCGACGAGGAGCAGCAATGGCAGGTAAGGTCAGCTTCAATTTGTGCTCTCAGATGTGGGACGTTTTACAAGACTAAATGGGCTACTGCTTTTAATTTATGTTTTGCATATCATGAAGGAGAAATTATATTCCAGTTTATATGAAATCCAGCGCCAGTAAAATTATGTATGGACTGATACTCATTTAAAATCAGAAGCACTGGACAATAAATGCGACAGACAGTAAAGGGACTGGTCTGATGAACAACGGCAGTGTACACAGAGATATCAAGTTAAGCAGAAAATATCTTTTAGTTTCAAAGTTTTGTTCTGTTGTGTTATGTGACAAGTTTAGCCGAAACAACGATTATACAGCCAAATTTCGAATCAGAATTAGTGAGAGATAGTGAGGGAGTGTCGAACATGGGACACGTAAAAATCAAGGAGGATGAATTTTTTGCACCAGGAGAACTGAGAGAGGTATATAATGTAATCAGAAAAGAGGAGAACATGATAGATCCAGTTGGTGGCAGATCGTCAGGAGTGGAGAACACGTTGGCAGGGATAAGTGAACTGTTGGAAAATTTTCAGGTTCAAAATCAAGAAGCGATGGCTGCTGAAAAGTTTTGGTACTAAAAAAAATTAAGAAAGATTAAAGAAATAGGCGTACTAGTTAAACAATCTACACAATACCTTGCAAATTGAGGCAAGATGTAAAGGCAACACACAGTGAAGCTCACAAACTTGAAAAACAGACAAGGTTTTGCTTCGACAATTAGTTTTATTTCTGCGGAAAGTAAAAGTATTTTTGATCTATCAGTAACTGAAGCGTGGGAGATTTTGGCAAAATGAACATCAATATTAGTTAGGAATTAAGTAGTTTATGCTGATAATGCTGAAGACAAAGATGAAGATGTAAACAAAAATGTGACTAACCCAAATTTAGTTTTAGTAGCTGACATTAACTTTGTAGCGTGTGTTGAAAACTTGGGTATATCTATTATAATCATTACCGAGGAAAATGTAACTAATTCATGTAATGAAATGGAAGATGTTAGTGTTTTTCGTCAAGTATTTAACGATGGTAAAAAAGGTAACTGTTTTCTTGCTTTGTTGCTGGAGGAAATGAAAAGGGTTAACCTGTTGTCATACCAGTTTGTGGTCATGATGCAAACAACATAATATTTGCAACACCCAGTTGTGACGTAAAATTTTCCTGCTTATACGCAGAAATTTTAGTGCCTGACCAAAAACTTTGCAAAAATATTTTGAAGCTACACTGTAATTATGCTAATGCTGTAATCATTTTGCATAGATAGTTGTTTAATTCTGTCGAAAAAAATTCATATGATGTATTAGAGGAAAGAATTTCAGTCTATGAAAGAAAACATGTTTGTTAGTGGTTAACATGCACAGTTTTGGTTTACCAGTTAATTTAAAAGAAAGAGTGAACATAAGATGTAGCAGTAACATTATGCATAGTTATGGAAGGTGTGAAGGATAAATTATTTTTCGTGGTTTTTGATAAATAATTCAGTTCGTTTGGATAGTTTTGAACGTGGCAGTAAATACAGATGTGTGTGTGTGTGTGAGAGAGAGAGAGAGAGAGAGAGAGAGACAGAGAGACAGAGACAGAGACAGAGAGATGAATTTGCACAATTCAGTCGAATCTTATGTCCTTTTGACATGGAAATAGTGTAGTACTGGAAATTTTTTTAACTTGGTGCCATTTTGCACAGTTCAGGTTGTAAGGTAGTGCGTTTTTGCAAAATCATAGACTGCTCTATTTAAGTAGTGATAAATATGCCCTGAAATTTTGGTGATATGCAGAATGAAATACTTAAAGCGCAAAGAATAAGTTCCTAACGCTATCTTAGTCGAGAAACATCTTTGAGGTAATGTCACAGCGCACACGTTCATAGATCCTACGCAACTGAATGGGAAAAGGGGCGTGCATATCGCAAGACAGTACTAATACGTGAATGAACAGTCTTGTGAAAGCAACAGATTATGTGAACATGTATTAGCCTTTCCCTTACTGTTTCCAACCGCGCGTTATGGCAGTTTCTCCTGCTATTTACACATAAATTTAGAATGTAGAAAATGTTTAACTAGCTCAAAAATCATTTAACAGCTGCCTGAAAGTGTATTGGTCGTATAACGATAGCAGTTATGGTGTGAGACTAATAGAACTTTGCCAAGCACACAATTTAATTCTTAAATCCACAGCTTTCAAAAAACTACCACGAAGACAAAAAACATGGGTATCCCCAAATCCTAGCCTTGGGGAATTTCAAGTTGATCATGTGGCAATTAAGAAGATTTCTAGCAAAGAAATCATGAACGTTAGGGTACTCAGGGGTGCAAACTTGGATTCAGACCATTACCTTTCTAAAATTAAGTTCAAAGTCATCCCAAACAGGAAACGCAGCATGAAACAAATTAAGGGTCGGAAGTATAGCACAGAAAAGATATTAAAATCAGATGAATTCACAAAAGCAACAGAAACCATTCAGACACAAAGCTGGGGGGATATCAAGGAAAACCTCATTAGTACTGCTGAACGGATAGCACCTAACAAAAAAAGTAAAAAACATGCCTGGTGGTCGCTGGAATGTGATGCCCTCATTGAAACGAGAAAACAGGCATGGCAAAATTGGCAATCACAGAAAACAGAAGGAAGTAGACTGAATTTCATTACAGTTAGAAAACTGGTAGATAAAAATATAAAAAGGATTAAGAAGACACATGAAAACAAAACTCTCCTCCAAATTGATGAAGAATTTGCTAAAAACAACACAAGGAGTTTTTACAGAACTTTCAAACAAAGCTTATCAAGATACAAAGCACCCACCCTCCAATTTCGAGATGTAAATGGGACCATCGCTCACAACAACATGGAAAACTGCAAAATACTAGCAGGCTACTTTGAGAAACTCTTGAATTGTGAACCCATCCTTGAAAAATTTGAATCCATTCCAAACAACAGTGAGAAGCCGGATTCAGAACCACCGACAACTGAAGAACTACAGAAGGTCATCTCAGAACTTAAAAACAACAAGGCGTCCGGAGAAAATCAAATAGTGGTCGAACTATGGAAAAAGGCTGACAAAAATGCAGTTACATCCCTAAAGTGTGTTTTCGATCAAATCTGGAAAGAAGAAGAGATCCCCGCAGAATGGAGAACAGCTCTCATCCACTCTATCCACAAGAAAGGTTTGAAGACAGACCCCAACAATTACAGAGGAATATCACTGCTGGATATAACGTACAAGATTCTTTCTAAAGTCCTTTTGAACAGGGCAGAGCCGCAATTGGATCTGCAAATCGGGGAATACCAGGGAGGTTTTAGAAAGGGTAGATCATGTTCGGAACAAATACTAAACCTCAAAAACATCATGGCTTACCAAAAATCAAGGGCAAAGACATACGTAATCTCCTTCATTGATTTCAAAAAAGCATATGATTCGATTGATAGAGAATCCCTGTTATCAGTCCTGGAAGAAATGGGTTTGGATAAGAAAACAACTAATATTATAAAAGCGACCCTTACGAATACATTTTCTAAAGTTAAATATATGGGCGAACTATCGGAACCCTTTGAAATAAAAACGGGAGTGCGACAGGGCGATGGGCTCTCACCGTTGCTGTTCAATTGTGCTCTTGAGAAAGTAGTCAGAGAATGGAACACAAATATTAAGAGTGGTATAAGACTGGGTTGCAAAAAGAAGAACCTTAAAGTAAATTGCATTGCTTTTGCAGATGATATGGCCCTGTTTGCTGAAACAACGGAAGAAGCACGGGAGCAAATCCTTGAACTAAAGAAACAAGCAGCTAAAATTGGTCTTCACATCTCCTCTGAAAAAACTAAGATATTGACAAACATCAAGCACTCATGTAAATACCTCAAAGTTCAAGAACAGAAGATTGAAATAGTAAAAGAATTCAAATATCTCGGAGAATGTATTACTTGGAATGCTGGGGAAAGCAAAGCAATGGAATCCAGAAAAAATAAACTTGAATTGGCCTTCCAACTAACAAAAAATACATACAACAAAAAATCCCTTTCATGGGGGTCCAAAATTACACATTACAAGACAGTGATTAAGCCAGAAGCACTGTATGCAGCAGAAACACTTAACATGAATTTCAAAGGCCAAATGGAGAAACTTGAGATAAAGGAAAGAAAAATTTTAAGAAAAATCATTGGGCCAAAATTTCAAGACAATAAGATTATATACATTAAAAATGAAACTCTCTACAAGAAAATTGAAAAACTTTCAGATTCTATGCGAAAAAGGAGAATAAATTTTTATGGTCATCTTCTCAGAATGAATTCCAACAGATTAACTAAACAAATCTTTGATTCTTCCGTAATCGAAAAACGAAGCCCAACTGGTTTAAAGAAACTGAGGAAGACCTAGTGGAATTAAATATTTCAGAAAATTCACTTATTGATCGAACTGCTAAATTAATTACTAAAGATGAAAACATAAGGTTCCAAGACAAATCCACACAAAAGTCCAAATCCTTCATCTCGGAAGAAGAGAGGAGAAGAAGATCAGAAAGAATGAAGAAATACTGGGCCCTAAGAAAAGAACAACGCACAAAGAAATGATTGATCCAGCGTACCCCAAAGAGGGTGAAACGAAAGAAGAAAGATAGCAGTTCAGTGGGGCAATATATCAGCATTCAGCAACACAGATTAGACGTAGCTTTATCTCACACAGTTCTAACTACACAAAACTAACTACCATGCAAAGAGACTGAAGTATTTGCTAATAATAATAATGAGAATAAGAATAAGAATAATAGTCAGTGACCACCCTATGCCTGAATGTCTGTCTAGGAACAAATTTGGGGACGTGGGGGGGGGGGGGGGGGGGGAGGACACGACATCACTGAGTTTCACAAGTCAAATGACAGCTTTGCAAATCGCTTATGTAAGTAAAGTTTGTACGCAAGAGGATACGTTTCAATTAAATAAAGTCGCAACACATGACCTTAAAATGTATCAACTTGAAAAGCAGTAAGCACAATGTACAAACTCATACACAATATATAATCTGCACTTATTATTACGAAACCAAGTCAGTTGTAATAAGAATGCCATCCAAAATCATCAGTACAGAAGATATTTGACATTCCTTGAACAGCTAACATTGGATAATTTAAGATTGTACGAAAGTAAATTAAGTTGTAAATGTTATAGTAATCAGCCTTCAGTGACACAATTTAATTTTATTTTAGCTCGTTCGTTTCTGGATCGAGACAATACAATGAATTATAGTAACGAATATTAAATATCATACAAACTCTCGGCGCTTGAGCATGGCTTTTTTCTTAAGGTCCGTTCATGTACACTCCTGGAAATGGAAAAAAGAACACATTGACACCGGTGTGTCAGACCCACCATACTTGCTCCGGACACTGCGAGAGGGCTGTACAAGCAATGATCACACGCACGGCACAGCGGACACACCAGGAACCGCGGTGTTGGCCGTTGAATGGCGCTAGCTGCGCAGCATTTGTGCACCGCCGCCGTCAGTGTCAGCCAGTTTGCCGTGGCATACGGAGCTCCATCGCAGTCTTTAACACTGGTAGCATGCCGCGACAGCGTGGACGTGAACCGTATGTGCAGTTGACGGATTTTGAGCGAGGGCGTATAGTGGGCATGCGGGAGGCCGGGTGAACGTACCGCCGAATTGCTCAACACGTGGGGCGTGAGGTCTCCACAGTACATCGATGTTGTCGCCAGTGGTCGGCGGAAGGTGCACGTGCCCGTCGACCTGGGCCCGGACCGCAGCGACGCACGGATGCACGCCAAGACCGTAGGATCCTACGCAGTGCCGTAGGGGACCGCACCGCCACTTCCCAGCAAATTAGGGACACTGTTGCTCCTGGGGTATCGGCGAGGACCATTCGCAACCGTCTCCATGAAGCTGGGCTACGGTCCCGCACACCGTTAGGCCGTCTTCCGCTCACGCCCCAACATCGTGCAGCCCGCCTCCAGTGGTGTCGCGACAGGCGTGAATGGAGGGACGAATGGAGACGTGTCGTCTTCAGCGATGAGAGTCGCTTCTGCCTTGGTGCCAATGATGGTCGTATGCGTGTTTGGCGCCGTGCAGGTGAGGGCCACAATCAGGACTGCATACGACCGAGGCACACAGGGCCAACACCCGGCATCATGGTGTGGGGAGCGATCTCCTACACTGGCCGTACACCACTGGTGATCGTCGAGGGGAAACTGAATAGTGCACGGTACATCCAAACCGTCATCGAACCCATCGTTCTACCATTCCTAGACCGGCAAGGGAACTTGCTGTTCCAACAGGACAATGCACGTCCGCATGTATCCCGTGCCACCCAACGTGCTCTAGAAGGTGTAAGTCAACTACCCTGGCCAGCAAGATCTCCGGATCTGTCCCCCATTGAGCATGTTTGGGACTGGATGAAGCGTCGTCTCACGCGGTCTGCACGTCCAGCACGAACGCTGGTCCAACTGAGGCGCCAGGTGGAAATGGCATGGCAAGCCGTTCCACAGGACTACATCCAGCATCTCTACGATCGTCTCCATGGGAGAATAGCAGCCTGCATTGCTGCGAAAGGTGGATATACACTGTACTAGTGCCGACATTGTGCATGCTCTGTTGCCTGTGTCTATGTGCCTGTGGTTCTGTCAGTGTGATCATGTGATGTATCTGACCCCAGGAATGTGTCAATAAAGTTTCCCCTTCCTGGGACAATGAATTCACGGTGTTCTTATTTCAATTTCCAGGAGTGTATTTTTAACCGTGTTTCTTCTCTCTGTGTTTAAAATCTGTCTTCGTATTAAGACAGCAACCGCAGACGTTGGTAGATCCAGCTGGACGACTTTTTCTTAGAATTACTAAACCTTTTGCCATGCCAAGTCACCCAACAATCTTACCATGACTAAAGATACAAAATAAAACATACATAGGTTAGTAACAGTATATTCTGAAATATAACACAATTAAATTACGAAATTTAAATTGAATCTTGCTTCTTGCAATTACGAGTGCCTTTTGGTTGCAACTAGTGAATGTATTAATAAAATAATGTAGTATTAATGGCGGTGTGCCAAAATACGTCCGATCTGGACAAGACCCGGAAAAGAAAAGGTGCCTCTTAATCTTCCAGTCATCTGACGATCAAAAATCTTCAAATATTTCCAGCAGCTGCGTACAATATTTATACAGCCGTGAACTGTATCTATAGCTCAAATTATTTCTTTATTTCATTACTTATAATTACGTTTTCTGCTAATAAAAGCTCAGCATGCAAACAATGTGCCCCCTGAGTTTCGAGGCGATAGGACACATCTGCAGATGCGTGTGCGCGCTCACTCGTACCACAGTTTATATTTTTGCACTGGTTACACTGTTTATTTAGAATGATGTCACTTTTTTGCCCTAGGTCGTACATCGCCTGGTAGAAGACTGGTGGATCCCCATTCCGCAGCATAAGCTCGTGAAGGCATGGAAGCAGGACCGCGGACGGCACGATGCTGGAGTTGATCCTCGTTTAGACCAGGTAAGAGTGTCCGTCATTTCCGAGAACATTTTGCTCCCTGAGGATCCTTCCAAAATTCCTCCACCCGTCGAGTGGTCTTCATCGTTTTGGAGCAAAGCGATCGTAGGTGCCGTAGTAAAACAGTTCTTGCCATTCACACTTGCAGGGATGCAGATACACAGATATGCAGTGCAGTAAATGTCAATTTGCGATGCACTCAAAAGTGTCGGTGCACTTCTTTGAGAAATTTACGCCACTTGCACCAAGTATAGTAAAAAAAAAAAAAAAATGGTTCAAATGGCTCTAAGCACTATGGGACTTAACAGATGAGGTCTTCAGTCCCCTAGAACTTAGAACTACTTATACCTAACTAACCTAAGGACATCACACACATCCATGCCCGAGGCAGGATTCGAACCTGTGACCGTAGCAGCAGCATTATTCCAGACTGAAGCGCCT
This sequence comes from Schistocerca piceifrons, assembly GCF_021461385.2. Taxonomy (NCBI): domain Eukaryota; kingdom Metazoa; phylum Arthropoda; class Insecta; order Orthoptera; family Acrididae; genus Schistocerca; species Schistocerca piceifrons. The sequence continues at coordinate 427,308,589 of NC_060142.1, forward strand.
AGGACCGCTCGGCCATAGCGGCCGGCGCCAGTATAGTAACCAGCATTGTCGGATAAATGAGGAATGTAGTCACATTAGAAACAACAAATGATGGCAGTGGCAGTAGCAGATCTTATAACATACAGTTTAACATACTTGGAGAATAAATCGTGAAATGTAAGAATATATTTCACTCCACAACTGCTTGTGGGATGTGGACCACTTATGCGAAAACTTACAATTTCTGTTGGTTTACTGGGTAGAATATAATTCAAATCAGTCTTCATAGACAATTTCAGCGGTTTAGATTTTTGACAAATCACACATGTCTCGAGTACACTGTGGATCTTACGTCTCATATTGCTAAACTAACAGTAGGTACTAAGCTTTACTAGGCACTTTTTGGTGCCATAATAACCCCATACAAAATGTGTGTGCCAAATCAGGTTGTGTCCAGAATCCTTAGGAATACAAATCCACCAAGTAGTGGCTTCAGGATGACGGCGATAAGATAACACATCACCATGTATCAAATAACGGTTAGACAGAAGATGGTCAGGTTGGTGTGTGAGAAACTCTTATCTTATTCCAGAGGATTAGATTTCTGCAACGTTAATATATTTCTACATAAGTCGATATAATACTGGTGATATAGTCTATCCTGCGTAAGAAGTATTCGGTAATCATTCACGTTCTCCAGGTCGGAGTTACACTTATTCAAGCCTTTTGGCAGACGAGACAAAGCGTCGGCAGCGATGATGTCTTTACCCTTAATATATTCAATTTCAAAGGAATAGTTTTGCAAAGATATAGCCCAGCGTGATAATCAGGGATGTACAAGCTTACAAGTTAACAGAAATGTGAGAGCTTGGTGATCAGTGTAAATTTTAGTGTGCTTACCACACAAACAATAATTGAATTTCTTGAAGGCCCACACAAATTGAGAGTGTTTCGAGTTCTGTGGTAGAGTAAGTGCGTTCACATTCACTAAGTGTGCGGCTTGCAAAAGTAATAATTTTCATATGTTCTTGTTCTCCATTCTTTACAACTTGTAACAAACAACAGCGTAGGATGAGGCGTCACATGTCATTCAAAAATCTAAATTAAAATCTGGGTGATCCAAAATGCCGTCCGGAGTGGCCGTGCGGTTCTAGGCGCTACAGTCTGGAGCCCAACTGCCGCTACGGTAGCAGGTTCGAATCCTGCCTCGGGCATGGATGTGTGTGATGTCCTTAGGTTAGTTAGGTTTAATTAGTTCCAAGTTCTAGGCTACTGATGACCTCAGAAGTTAAGTCGCATAGTGCTCAGAGCCATTTGAACCATTTTTTGATCCAAAATGTTTGCATTAACCAAAGCATGCTTAATATTATCAAAGTCTTTCTGACACTGGTCAGACCATATCCACACGTGATTCTTTTTGAGTAGGTTGCATAGATGTTTGCTGTTTAAAAGTTGGTGTGGTAAAAATCGTCGAAAGAAAGAACAAAGGCTTAACTTCTATTTTATACACATGCTTGTTGAAAACACCTGGTCGTTTGCTAAATATTTATGTATACTTGGGGAAAAACATCATAAATTTCATTACGTTCATTATGTGTGACAGTTGTGGTTTCTGATAACTTATTACTAATTAAAGTTTTCAAGTTCTCAAACTCGGCATCAGATGCGCGTATCTGTGTGTCAACATCATCAGTGTCCTGTATAACTTAATATTGTACCCTGTAGAATATTTATCGTGCTTCAGAGCCCTGGTATCCAGGTCAATTGAAAGTTCACTGCCCTTATATCTAAGTATAATATCATATCTCTAAGTCAATGATCGACTGATCTGGCCTTGTAACACTGACCAAAAGGGCATTACTGTGCTGGCACTGCGAACGGCTGAAAGTAAGGGGAAACTACAGCCGTAATTTTTCCCGAGGGCATGCAGCTTTACTGTATGGTTAAATGATGATGACATCCTCTTGGGTAAAATATTCCGGAGGTAAAATAGTCCCCCATTCGGATCTCCGGGCGGGGACTACTCAAGAAGATGTCGTTATCAGGAGAAAGAAAACTGGCGTTCTACGGATCGGAGCGTGGAATAACAGATCCTTTAATCGGGCAGATAGGTTAGAAAATTTAAAAAGGGAAATGGATAGGTTAAAGTTAGATATAGTAGGAATTAGTGAAGTACGGTGGCAGGAGGAACAAGACTTCTGGTCAGGTGAATACAGGGTTATAAATACAAAATCAAATAGAGGTAATGCAGGAATAGGTTTAATAATGAATAGCAAAATAGGAATGCGGGTAAGCTACTACAAACAGCATAGTGAACGCATTATTGTGGCCAAGATGGATACGAAGCCCATGCCTACCACAGTAGTACAAGTTTATATGCCAACTAGCTCTGCAGATGAAGAAATTGAAGAAATGTATGAAGAAATAAAAGAAATTATTCAGATAGTGAAGGGAGACGAAAATTTAATAGTCATGGGTGACTGGAATTCGTCAGTAGGAAAAGGGAGAGAAGGAAACGTAGTAGGTGAATATGGATTGGGGGTAAGAAATGAAAGAGGAAGCCGCACAGAGCACAACTTAATCATAGCTAACACTTGGTTCAAGAATCATAAAAGGTTGCATACATGGAAGAAGCCTGGAGATACTGACAGGTTTCAGATAGATTATATAATGGTAAGACAGAGATTTAGGAACCAGGTTTTAAATTATAAGACACTTCCAGGGGCAGATGTGGACTCTGACCACAATCTATTGGTTATGAACTGTAGATTAAAAATGAAGAAACTACAAAAAGGTGGTAATTTAAGGAGATGGGACCTGGATAAACTGACTAAACTAGAGGTTGTACAGAGTTTCAGGGAGAGCGTAAGGGAACAATTGACAAGAATGGGGGAAATAAATACAGTAGAAGAAGAATGGGTAGCTTTGAGGGATGAAGTAGTGAAGGCAGCAAAGGATCAAGTAGATAAAAGGACGAGGGCTAGTAGAAATCCTTGGATAACAGAAGAAATATTGAATTTAATTGATGAAAGGAGAAAACATAAAAATGCAGTAAATGAAGCAGGCAAAAAGAAATACAAACGTCTAAAAAACGAGATCGACAGGAAATGCAAATGGCAAAGCAGGGATGGCTAGAGGACAAATGTAAGAATGTAGAGGCTTATCACACTAGGGGTAAGATAGATACTGCCAAAGGAAAATTAAAGAGACCTTTGAAGAAAAGAGAGCCACTTGCATGAATATCAAGAGCTCAGATGGAAACCCAGTTCTAAGCAAAGAAGGGAAAGCACAAAGGTGGAAGGAGTATATAGAGGTTCTATACAAGGGCGATGTACTGTAGGACAATATTATGGAAATGGAAGAGGATGTAGATGAAGATGAAATGGGAGATATGATACTGCGTGAAGAGTTTGACAGAACACTGAAAGACCTGAGTCGAAACAAGGCCCCGGGAGTAGACAACATTCCATTAGGACTACTGACAGCCGTGGGAGTGCCAGTCCTGACAAAACTCTACCATCTAGTGAGCAAGATGTATGAGACCGGCGAAATACCGTCGTATTTCAAGAAGAATATAATAATTCCAATCCCAAAGAAAGCAGGTGTTGACAGATGTGAAAATTACAGAACTATCAGTTTAATAAGTCACGGCTGCAAAATACTGACGCGAATTCTTTACAGACGAATGGAAAACCTAGTAGAAGCCGACATCGGGGAAGATCAGTTTGGATTCCGTAGAAATATCGGAACACGTGAGGCAATACTGACCCTACGACTTATCTTAGAAGCTAGATTGAGGAAAGGCAAACCTACGTATCTAGCATTTGTAGACTTAGAGAAAGCTTTTGACGATGTTGACTGGAATACTCTCTTTCAAATTCTGAACGTGGCAGGAGTAAAATACAGGGAGCGAAAAGCTATTTACAATTTGTACAGAAACCAGATGGAAGTTATAAGAGTCGAGGGACATGAAAGGGAAAGAGTGGTTGGGGAGAGAGTGAGACAGGGTTGTAGCCTCTCCCCGATGTTATTCAATCTGTATATTGAGCAAGCAGAGAAGGATACAAAAGAAAAATTCGGAGTAGGTATCAAAATCCATGGAGAAGAAATAAAAACTTTGAGGTTCACCGATGACATTGTAATTCTGTCAGAGACAGCAAAGGACTTGGAAGAGCAGTTGAATGGAATGAATAGTGTCTTGAAAGGAGGATATAAGACAAACATCAACAAAAGCAAAACGAGGATAATGGACTGTAGTCGAATTAAGTCGGGTGATGCTGAGGGAATTAGATTAGGAAATGAGACACTTAATGTAGTAAAGGAGTTTTGCTATTTGGCGAGCAAAATAACTGATGATGGTCGAAGTAGAGAGGATATAAAATGTAGACTGGCAATGGCAAGGAAAGCATTTCTGAGGATGAGAAATTTGTTAACATCGAGTATAGATTTAAGTGTCAGGAAGTCGTTTCTGAAAGTATTTGTATGGAGAGTAGCCATGTATGGAAATGAAACATGCATGATAAATAGTTTAGACAAGAAGACAATAGAAGCTTTCGAAATGTGGTGCTACAGAAGAACGCTGAAGATTAGACGGGTAGATCACGTAACTAATGAGGAAGTATTGAATAGGATTGGGGAGAAGACTTGACTAGAAGAAGGGATCGGTTTGTAGGACATGTTGTGAGGCATCAAGTGATCACCAACTAAGTATTGGAGGGCAGCGTGGAGGGTAAAAATTATAGAGGGAGACCAAGAGATGAACACACTAAGCAGATTCAGACGGGTGTAGGTTGCAGTAGGTACTGGGAGATGAAGAAGCTTGCACAGGATAGAGTAGCATGGAGAGCTACATCAAACCAGTCTCAGGACTGAAGATCACAACAACAACAACAAGTCAATAGTGTTGTCCTTCTCGCACAATATGTCTAAACCCAAAATGCAACTAGTGATCAGGTTTCGGATGACGAGGAATGGCCATTGTACGATTCCATTACCTACCATGACTTTCGCAAATACCTGTTTCTTAACCCTAGAAGACTTATTGCCTATGGCAATTAAAATTTTACAGTTCTGGACAGAATACTCTGGTGTGGGCTCAAACTTGCACATTTTCTTGTAAAAATCGTAGGACAAGACACTAACAGCCGCTCCTGTGTCCAGAATAATAGCAGTGCGAATACCACCCACAGTACCAGTAATTGAGGCCAAAACAATTTCACTGGATGATGAACTACATGTGTGTTATTTTGTAACTGTTCATCAGACAAGTTTTCGTCGTTATTATACCTCATGAATAATAATGGTTCCTGTATACAACTGTCAGGTACATGATCATTGCGCTGTTGCAAATTAGGTGTGTAAAATAATAAATTTAAATTTAAGTCCCCCCCCCCAACTGGCACAGACGGAGGTGGAGTATCACTAGCTACTTCGATAGTAGTTACATTTTGGTATTGTTTATTTCACTCTCCGAACTATGGCGGTCGTTGCGTTTTCATGTTTTGCCTCACCTGCGGGTTCGTAGATGCATTCCAGTTTTCAGTTTGCATTTGTGCCGGCGGCAAATGCCACTGGCCTTTATTATTGTTTTGCTGCGGTAGTGTCGCAGTGTTTTGATACTGAGCTGCGTAGTTGTTACACCAGGTCTGTTGGTGGTTTGGTGGGGACTGATAGTTATTTTGGTTTCTCTTAAAATTTTTGTTACCATTCTGATAATTATTATTACCGTTGTCGTTGTAGCAGTAGTAGTAGTTGTTGTTGTTGCTGTTGTGCTGTCTCTTACTAAGAATAAGAAGTATTATAATTGCTGTTTGTGTTGTGTTGAGCATGTTGGTTCTGTTGTGTATATACATTTGCCATTTGAAGCGGTTAATTCTGTTGACTTGCGTGTCCGACAGCAGCCGGCGAGCCAGAATTGGGTTGGCTAGATTTTGCATGGCGCTGGTATAAACATTGTAGCAATTGTTCTGCCGTACGGAACGCTGGTCCTCGTAAAGCATATCAGCAGAATCGATCGCTGTGAGAAAATACTCTGCATCGTTGTATGGTGTGTACAGAAGTTTTGATCTGATATTAAACGGCAGTCTTGCCTTCAATGTGCGGAGGATGTCGCGCGTCGCAACCATCTCATCAAAGAAATGTCTCACATTTAAATATTTCTCAAAATACCGGCGCAAATTGCCGTGCTTGGGATTGAATGGTTCAGGATCCACAATCTGCCTACGAAGTCGTTCCTGTACAGATTGTGACCAAAATTTAGATAAAAAGGCTCTCTCAAATTGTTCGTATGTGACACATCTGCCGTCTTCATTATACGCCCATATACAGCTGCGTCGCCTTGGATATGACCGAAAACATAAGATATCCTCTTACGGTCATTCCACATATGAGGAAATGCATTTCTGAGGGCTTTAAGAAAGATGACAGGATGTACGGTTCTTTTTCACGTATGAATGGCTGAAATTGTCTGTGTTTTGTGAGGCTCTCTTCTTCCTTGGCATTATAGTAATGTTTAGTTTCAGAATGATTACTGTAAGGTTCAACTGGTGAATGGCAAGGAAAATGTTGATAATTGTCACAACTGCAACGCATTGTATCATGTCGAGGTGCGTACTGTTGTTGTTGTGAGTACGTAGTGTGCGATGTGTATGCGTCATAAATGTACTTGTATTCATTGCCAAACTGTGTGTTTTGGTTGCTATTACCGTCATTGCACACTGGTTGTACATAATTGTGTAACTGTTTTGATTGCGCAGCGACAGATTGTGGTGCTTGACGGATTACGCGTTTGTTGTTATTTATAAATTCCGCGACAGTGTCGTGGACAACAGCAGGCAATTTTTCTTGTAAGCACTCGTCAAAATATTTGTATTTTTGCTGTATCCAACTGTGAAATTCTCTATTGATGCACGAGAAATGGTTGTCAGTGCTTAGTCTTACATTATCACAAAGCTGTTTGTCTATTGTGCCAACCTTGTTTTCGACATCGGCAATACGCAATTTTATATTGTCATGCACTACTGGATAAGCTTTAATTTGAGCAACTACAGACTCGCATGTTTTACTGAGATTGTTTACTTGCTCTTGGACATCTGCCACATCTTTATTTGTGTTTTCTGTCAAGAATGAACAACACAAGAAGAGTCTACTAATGGGCACCTTTCAATGTCACTCTTCAGATTTTTTTACGTGTTGTTACATGTGATTTGACAGGTACAGTATTTGACATAAACATTTTGAACGCGCCATTACCTTGAGATGTTAAACCAGAGGAGTGGGTGGTTACAAAGCACAACTGGGTTAGTTCTGCCATCCTGAATTTTTTAATTACTTACCAAAGTTATCTTGGATTCTTACATTTCCCGCCAATGCGTTCTTGGGTTTTTAAATTTCCCTCGAATTCCATTTTAGATCTTTAAATTAGATTTCTCGTTGAGTCCTGTGCCAACTACCGGTCGACGCTTGAACTATGTGCCAAAGTCGCCATAGCTCTCGTCTTTTCAAGAACTTCCTAATACCATTAAAAGCCGGCCGCTGTGACTGAGCGGTTCTAGGGGCTTCAGTCCGGAAATGCGCTGCTGCTACGGTAGCAGGTTCGAATCCTGCCTCCGGCATGGATGTGTGTGATGTCCTTAGTAGGTTTAAGTAGTCCTAAGTCTAGGGGACTGATGACCTCAGATGTTGTCCCATAGTGCTCAGAGCCGTTTGAACCATTTGCCATTAGAAAGTATATCATTCCATTTAACATAACATACTTGCTTCAGTATCTCGATTGATACAAGAGTTGAGAGGACTAAATACGCAATAAAGTAACTAGCAGCTGTGCTTGCTATCATTTGCCAGCAACCTCCTTTCGACATCTTGAACTGTTCACGAAATAAAAGGGCTTACGTCTCACGAGACTCATCATGTATAATTTTATTTTAGAGTTGTTGATAGCAACGACTGAAGTGAAGAAGTGTTTCATACTGGTGGCAGTTATAGATGCACCAATAATTCGTTTTCTATTCTCGAGCATCATATTATTGCCGTTGAATAATGCCTAGATGACGGTACCCATTATTCTCCATCCAACGCAATCACAAATCCCCATCTTGCATTGAGAAACTCCTCAGTTCTGTTCAGGAAAACATCGTTTCTTACTTCTGTTCTTGATTGGCTTTCAGGCCGACATTGCTTACCTTCTAGACTCTCTCTCTTTCTCTCTCTGTCTCTCTCTCTCTCTCTCTCTCTCTCTCTCTCTCTCTCTCTCTCTGTCACTTTGCTTCTCTTTCCACCCAGCTACCAACGCCGAGAACGCGTCTCTATATTCTAACATAAGGCTTCTGTCAATCTGTTCCTTCCTAAGAAGACTTTCTCAAGCACTATCTTAAGTGGTATCGACGAAATAGCGTTATTATATCGGAGCTGTGAGTATGTCAAACTCTCAGGACGGCTCTCCATGGTATTCAACTTCCTTCTTGTCTCTGTCATTCATGTTCTTAGATGATGTTTTGATACGCCATATTCCTTGAGATTCTTTCACAGGTAAAGTCTTAATACATTATCACTCTCCTCGGAAAGAGTAATAATGTATTACTAAAATGGAGTTCTTTAACGTTCAGTATATCGCACAAATGTGTTCCGCAGTAAATACTTCATCTGCATAAAGACTTTTCGGAAGTCTGCACGTATTTCCAGACACTTAATGAAATCTTATGTGCCACTTTCAACTAGTTTTATGTTTTGTTTCCACGTTTCGTTGTGCACTAATATCGGACCACAGATACATGTGTGTGCATTTAAATATCTCATATATACGTGGTCGGTACTAAGAAACACTCCACTCAGTAAATATGAACATCAAAAGTTTTAATACGCCAAAAAGCACTAATAATTCTGCTGTTGTTGTTGCGGTCTTCAGTCCAGAGACTGGTTTGATGCAGCTCTCCATGCTACTCTATCCTGTGCAAGTTTCTTCATCTCCCAGTACCTACTCCAACTTACATACTTCTGAATCTGCTTAGTGTATTCATCTCTTGGTTTCCCTCTACGATTTTTACCCTCCACGCTGCCCTACAATACTAAATTGGTGATCCCTTGATGCCTCAAAACATGTCCTACCAACCGATCCCTTCTTATAGTCAAATTGTGCCACAAATTTCTCTTCTCCCCAATTCTATTCAAAGCCTCCTCGTTAGTTATGTGATCTACCCATCTAATCTTCAGCGTTCTTCTGTAGCACCACATTTCGAAAGCTTCTGTTCTCTTCTTGTCTAAACTATTTATCGTCCACGTTTCACTTTCATACATGACTACACTCCATACAAATACTTTCAGAAACGACTTCCTGACACTTAAATCTATACGCGATGTTTACAAATTTTTCTTGTTCAGAAACGCTCTCCTTGCCATTGCCAGTCTATATTTTATATCCTCTCTACTTCGACCATCACCAGTTATTTTGCTGCCCAAATAGCAAAACTCCTTTACTACTTTAAGTGTCTCATTTCCTAGTCTAATTCCCTCAGCATCACCCGATTTAATTCGACTACAGTCCATTATCCTCGTTTTGCTTATGTTGACGCTCATCTTATATCATCCTTTCAAGACACTGTCCATTCGGTTCAACTGCTCTTCCAAGTCCTTTCCTGTCTCTGACAGAATTACAATATCATCGGCGAACGTCAAAGTGTTTATTTATTCTCCATGGATTTTAATTCCTCCTCCGAATTCTTCTTTTGTTTCCTTTACTGCTTGCTCAACATACAGATTGAATAACATCGGGGAGAGGCTACAACCCTATCTCACTCCCATCCCAACCACTGCTTCTGCTATGAAGTCCAAATTAAAGAACAAGATCCGACGAAGATAACGGGAAAGAAGAAGTCGAAGGAATAGAAGAGAGTTTGAAACTTCCTGGTATATTAAAACTGTGTGCCGGACCGAGACCCGAACTCAGCACGTTTACCTTTCGCGGGCAAGTGCTCTCATTCTAGAAGAGAGTCTAAATAATCGAATAAATGTAAGTCAACGCCTACTAATGACTTAACAAGTTACAGGTGTGGGCCAGAAGCATGGTTTATTTTGACGATGGAACGGTAGTCGCATTTTTTGTCATTTCTTCTAACAAAAAAGTTAAGTTTATAACTCAAGTTACTCCATTTTTTCAATTCATTACACTGTCAAAATCGTAATAAATGTGTTCTTATACATAAAACTTCTATTCTTATCGTAATCCAACACACACGTACACGTTTTGATGCAAAAAGCATCGACAGAACCTCTAAGAAGAGGTCTCCACAGAGTCCCCCTATCATTTCAAAAAATCAGAACTTGGAAAGTATTAGAGATAGAGAGACATGGTTTGTTGTAAAGCGTTTAGCAGCTCTCAAAGTTTTCTTGTGTATGTCCTTTGTTGCAGATTCGACTTGAGTGCATCGGATCAGTAACAGATCAGGAGAAGGCGTAATGTATGATATGATATGTAGAATCCAAATCTGTGACAACGGTACTGCAGAATTATCTTCGCCTGTATGGGAGGGCCCCACCGGTACATAAAGGTTGACGAGATGGTGATGTGGTCCAAAAGCCTCAAAGAATCAGGCAGCGTCAAAGACCTTCCTCGAAGTGAACGTCTCCTGTGTCTCAAGCACTTGTTGAAAGAGAGCCAGCTGCATTTCAACGCAACCCCCACAAGTGTTTTCGTCTGCATCATGCGAATGGCTGGAAGCAAAACCATCTGTGTCTAAAGTGTTACACAAGCGGTTATGTTTTTTGCGTTCAAATTGCAAACGGCCCATTCATTGGAGGGAAGCGATCGTCCTGTGCGGTTTATATTGTTCCATGCTTGTCTTCATAAATGCTGAGATGACTTTCTGAAAAAGTGCCTTTTTACAGACGAAGCAACGTTCCACATTCCTGGACATGTGACTTGCCACAACATTAGGATTTGGGGCTATGAAAGCCCACACAACACAAGGGAACACATCCGTAACAGTCAGAAACTTAATGTTTGGTGCGGCCTAATGCACGATACGGTGATGGGCGCTCATTTCTCCGCAGAGAAAATCAGAAATGGAAATGTTTGCGTGGGAATGCTCAAACAGTTCCTGCTAACACAGATGGAAGAGCTGCAGGAATCCACCATCCCCCAATATTGTGGGTTGTGAGTTCGAACCTGTGAGGTGTGCTGAATACACATTTCTTGAGATGTGGATGGGTCGTGAAGATCCCACATGACGGGCCTGCGCTCTCCCGATGTCACGCCATTTTTTGTGGTTGTGTCACGGACCGCTTGTACACAAGACCAGTCTATGACACTGCTACCCTTGCACGAATCGATGTAGCAATAAGACATACCGATGCTGCAATGAAGTACAGAACTCTAATATTGCCCTGTGATCTATGACGACGAATGCGGCACACATTGAAATTCTAGCGTAAGACAAAAAAAAACTTTGAAGGCTGCTAAACGTTTTGCAGTAAGCCACGATGCTTTATCTCCACTAGACCACTTTATGCTCTGAGCAGCTACAGTTGTGGAAATGCATCTTGATGAATGAAGAATCGCTGTATCTGTTTAACGATCCTCTATTAAAACGATCTGTTTCGGAGTTTATAGTTGCGTTCTCAGGTATAAAAATGGGTAGGAAAAATGGGGAAAATATAACAAATAATATGATCTATACCTAAGTTAAACATGCATCCAGTAAATAACAGACAAAAGAGCTCACAATCAATTCATATAAGACTCAGACCGGGATTAAACGGACGACCCAACATTCTCATTCAAATCAAAATAAAACATCTGTCGTAAGAACGGTAGTCAGGTAATAAAATTAGCAGAACGATGGTGAGGGAGCCTACAATGAAAGCCAAGGTAACTAATAGGGTCTAAAAATCAAACTTTGAAAATGTGGAAGTAAAATTAAGGTGATTAACAAGACGGAAATTTGATGAGATAAACTCACCGTTGGGAGAGCAACATAAAGCGGGATAGACTCGTGTGGCAGTTGCATACGGTGCTATGCAGACAGAAAAACAGCTCAGACAACAATACAATAACATAGGAAACCTGAAATATAAAAACAGAGCATTTATATTGTTTATTATATGTTTCCCCATTATTTCTGCTCGTAGCTATACCCGTTGATGCCGCTATAAGCTGCGAGACAAGTCGTTTTGAAGAAGGGTCATTTAACAGCTGTTGCGGTTCTTCATTTGTCACACCCATCTCTGTTAGTTTCAGAGTTACGATTATTTGAAATGATGGCTGGACTTTGTGTACACGCTCTATTACCAACTACGAACTCAGCTTGAGTTGATCCTGAGACGGCGGGCTTACCTTAATCGACTATTGGGCAATGCCTCTACACCCATTTTACCGAACCAATTCGCTACGGAAATACTCATAGATGGAAATTAAGGCTAAAATTAAGCCGTGCACACGGTCGGAGAGCAGACAGGAGAAAAAGAGAGTAAAGCGACACTAATCGGTTGAGTTGGGTTCTGACCTCTGGGCGCTGCCACCGGTTGGACGAGTCCGGAGGCGCTTTCCCACAGAAATGCGCAACCGATACTGTCGTGCAACAGACACCGGGTCCCGGGGGCTTATGAGATCCCCCTGCGGAGCCACTATCGCTTACAGCTCGCAGCGGACTCCCGCCAGCTCGGATGTTTCCAGCTGCGCAATGACAGCATGCAGCCCATGACCTCTTCCAAGCAGCTTGTTGCCCAGTCCTCTACAAGCGACTCGAGATTTAAGGTAATTTGTGAAGCGGGACATCACATACAAGTAGTGTTCAATAATTAACGAGATTTTTTGGGAAAGAGTTTCATTTATTCGTCCACATCATCAATCCCTTCAAAATAGTCCCCAAGTGATACAACAAAGTTACGGCAGACTTCTTTCCAACGCCTGTAACAGTTCAAATAGATTTTAGCTCTCTCAACGATGCAATTCTAACCTCATCTATATTTATAAGATGGCCGTTTATGGTTTCTCTTATTTAAGGAAAAGGAAAAACGTCACATGGGCCATGTCTGACAAATACGGAGGATGAGACTTCATTGTAATATTGTTTTTGGCCAGAACTTCAGGAGCAGGAAACGAAGTGTGAGCAAATACAGGGTGAGAATTATTGAACTATATGAAATAAAATTGGCATAACTTCCCAACTTTGCGTTAGGACGTTGAAACTGCACGGTTGGCCGTGGAGCACGGTACGAATTGGTATGGTTGGTTTAGCGACGAAGACCACTTTCACTTGGATGGGTTCGTCAATAAGCAAAATTGGTGCATTTGGGGGCTGAGAATCAGCATTTCCCGATCGAGAAGTCTCTTCACCCTCAACGGGTGAATGCGTGGTGTGCAATGATTAATCATGGAATAATCGCAGCGATATTCCTTGATGGCACGGTGAGAGCAGACCGGAGTTTGTGGTAAGCCTCATCTCATCTTCAGTCTTGAAGAGACGGGTTTGCCCCATAATTATTCCCTACCTAAAACAGTGACAGCAAAAGGTACTATGGAAGTAGTGAAATTAACAGACGTGGGGAGTGGAGAAAACGTCACTATTATAGCTTGCTGTAGTGATAGTGCTGTTTCTATTCCTCCCTTCGCTATCTTCAGTGGTGTCTGGTTTAGAGATGTGTACAAACATCCCCTACCAGTGGATTCAGAAACCACCATTTCTGATTCCGGGTACATGAACGAAGATTTTTTTCTGAGGTGACTCCAACACTTTCAGAAGAACCGCTCACCTGGACAGTGTCTTCTAATTTTGGATGGCCTTATCTCTCATTGTTGTGTCTAGTGTCTGGAATATTGGCGTGAGAATGGCGTAGCCATGCTTCGCCTTCCACCTCACGCCACACATGCCCTTCAGTCTTTGGACAGATCAGTATTCAATCAGCCGAAAGTTTTCTACCATCACACTGCAACAAATTACATGCATTCGACACCAGGAGGTGCAATATAAAATTTTAACATCGCAGAACTGTTTTTCACAGTTTTCAATAAAGCTGCCACGTTTGGAAATGATGTTAAAGGATTTAAACGCCCTGGATCGTTCCCTTTAAATCCGTTAGTTATCTCCAAAGAAAAATTTCTTCCCTCAGTTCATTTCCAGGCAGTTATTTGCAATGTACCCAGTGCCCCCTTTCGGAGATTCCTCAGTGTTCCCAGCTGCGACCTGAGTCCCCTTCGCCAAGACTCCCTTCCTCCGTTCATCACAAGAGTTCTTCTTTCAATGCACCCAAAGGAGGTCCAAAAAGGTAGGAACAGAACCAAGGCATTCAACCTCATACATGAACCACGAAACGACGAAGTCCAAATGTAGACTAAAAACCGAGAAGGAAAGAAAATGTAATGCAAGTAAAAAACATCGTCGGCAACTGAATGAGTCGGATGATGACTTACAGCCAATTACAACTGAAGATGATCATGAGAACACTCCCTGTGGCTTTGGCAGTCTGCAATATTATCGTCAGAATCGGTCAAGAAGGAGACAGCATACAGTGCAGGCAAGGTGCTACAAGGTATCACGAAGAGTGTGTGAGTATTGAAGGACGACAAATATTTACTTGTTTTAAATGCTTGTGATTTGGACACTGAAATATACTGGGTGGAGAAGCCCCGTGACTGGTAGGAATAGCCCTACCATTTTGATCTAATGTGATTTCTGTCTTCTTCAGATGGTTAATTAATATTTTATTCTTGTCAACGAATTTCCACCTTTTATACAGTGGAATGCATTCGCAATGAAACTCCCGTATTGTATCACACTGACTGATTTTTTTAAAACGTTTCATGTCATATTATATACGGCTTACAGTTGAAATGAGAGGAATAGTTCGTCTGTACTCTTAAGTTTCGTACTTGGGAACTGGTAGGCAGTATGTTTTGTACAGCGCAAGTGGCAACACTGTGGGAGCCAAATATGCCTTCCATCGGTGTATTGGTGGCGGACCAGAGAATTCTACAAGCTGTTACACGTCAACTTATTTATGTGTAGCTGTGAGGGAGGTGCCAACGGTCTTGCCGCAGTGATAACAACGGTTCCCGTCAGATCACCGAAGTTAAGCGCTGTCGGGCTAGGCTAGCACTTGGATGGGTGACCATCCGGTCTGCTGAATGCTGTTGCCAAGCGGGCAAACTGAGGAGCTACTTGATTGAGAAGTAGCGGCTCCGGTCCCGGAAACTGACATATGGCTGGGAGAGTGGTGTGCTGACCACATGCCCCTGCATATCCCCATCCAGTGACCCTATTGTCTGTGGATGACATGGCGGCCGGTCGGTACCGTTGGGCCATCATGACCTGTTTAGTTTAGTTTTTAGTGAGGCAGGTAGGATCGATCATCTGCCAAGCTGTAACAAGTTTGTGTGCCCTTCTATGCTGATGAACCAAAGGATTTAGATCAACTGCTTAGCAGCGAATTGATCCATCTTTGCAATGCCATGTAGCTGCGACTGTATATGGATTCAACACGTCCTTGATAGGTTCCCAGAGATAGGTGGCACCGGACGTCTATGCACAGTGTAAGGGTACAGGTATATATATATATATATATATATATATATATATATATATATATATATATATATGCAAGTCTTTAGATAGCATCTGTAACCTCAGTATTCTTGTGTGACAGAGCAAGAGCGGGTATTTTGAACTAGGTTCAGCAAATGTATTGGAGTTTATTAGTTGATATATTAAAGTGATGCTATTTTCGTTTGGTGAGAATTTGTACGAGGGTCACTCCAAAAGAAATGCACACAATTTTTTTTTAATCCATCTTTTATTCCACATGTTTGAAAGTTTTACAGTGTATACATACATCCTTTAGCAACAATATTGTTGTTTCTCCGCATAATTTCCATCCCTCCCAACTGCCTTACGCCATCTTTGAACCAGCGCCTGTATACCCACACAGTAAAATTCTGGACCAACCTGTTGGAGCCACTGTTTGGCAGCGTGCACAAGGGAGTCATCATCTTCAAACATTGTTCCACGAAGAGAGTCTTTCAGTTTTCCAAAGAGATGATAGTCACGTGGAGCCAGGTCAGGACTGTAAGGCGGGTGTTTCGCTGCATGCCGCTTTTCTTGTTTCTTTGTGTGCCACTGTCAACATCCTGGGAACCCACCTGGCACAAACCTTTTTTAACGCCAACACTTTCACCATTCTGCAAACACTTCCTTCCCCTATCCCAACGTAGTGTGACAATTCGTTCACTGTGATGCGTCTGTCAGCAGTCAACAATTCGTTAACTCTCTGCACATTGTCTGGAGTGTGTGCAGTACGAGGCCTGCCGCTGAGAGTACAGTTCTCAATATTGCCGTGCCTGCTTTCATCACGTAACCTGCTTGCCCACCGACTAACTGTACTGCGATCGACAGCAGCATCTCCATACACTTTTTTCAACCTCTTGTGGATGTTTCCCACTGTCTCGGTTTCCCAGCACAGGAATTCTATGACAGCACGTTGCTTCTGACAAACGTCAAGTGTAGCAGCCATCTTGAAGACATGCTGTGACGGCGCCACTCACGGGAACAGGTTGAACTAAGTTTGAAAACAAGCGGGAAGGATGCATCTACACACTGTAAAACTTTCACACATGCAGAATGAAAACTGTATTGTTACAGAAGTAGTGTGCATTTCTTTTGGAGTGACCTTCGTATAGTTGAGGTGCTCCTGGAGCGTCTTGAGGCGACGCGGAGTCTCTCTACAACATACTTGCGTCATATGCAGTGCTTCCTTGGCGTCTGCAACGCCGTGTGCCGCGCTATGGAATCCTTACGGAGACGTTCTTCGCCAAGGGACTTCTCAAAGATCAGTGAATAGATGGAAGATTCGACATAAAATGTTTCAATAAGTTCACAACTGATGTTATTTCCGACTTGAGAACATACCGCTTTTGTTGATGGAATAGAGACCTAACTGCAAGAAGTTGCACACTTCGTCGGCATGAGCCTTCGCAACAAGTCACGTAATACCTGTGCATTGTACCACACACAGTTATCCTGTTAGATATTCCATCGATATAGGGGAAGACTTTAAGCATGATCAAGATGATTCGCAGTTATGTACTTGTAGTCTACAGTTGCCAAAGCGTCTTGAGTTCTCCGCATCTCAGATCCTACAGAAACCCATGTATATGCCATCCATAGTACACTACTGTCTCACCGACCTGTGTAAGTAGGCTATTTAGGTTTTCTTATTGGTAACGCCACGTAGCGCTCTGTATGAAATTCACTGGCTGTGCTGTGTGCAGTCTGTGGCTGGTTTTCATTGTTGTTGGCCATTGTAGTGTTGGGCAGCTGGATGTTAACAGCGCGTAGCGTTGCGCAGTTGGAGGTGAGCCACCAGCAGTGGTGGATGTGGCGAGAGAAATGGCGGAGTTTTGAAATTTGTAAGACTGGATGTCATGAACTGTTATATATATTATGACTTCTGAACAATATTAAGGTAAATACATTGTTTGTTCTCTATCAAAATCTTTCTTTTGCTAACTGTGCCTATCAATAGTTAGTGCCTTCAGTAGTTTGAATCTTTTATTTAGCTGGCAGTAGTGGCGCTCGCTGTATTGCAGTAGTTCGAGTAACGAAGATTTTTGTGAGGTAAATGATTTGTGAAACGTATAGGTTAGTGTTAGTCAGGGCCATTCTTTTGTAGGGATTTCTGAAAGTCAGATAGCGTTCCGCTAAAAATATTGTGTGTCAGTTTAAGCACAGTCATGTACAATTGTTCTAAGGGGACGTTTCATACCTGTATCCGTGGTGCAGTACATGTTTTGAGCGGTTACTCGCCTGGATGATGGCGTATCCGGACACTACCATAAGCCTGGTGGAACAATAAATGGGATTCATTCGACCAGGCAACACCTTCGCAAGGTCCTGTCTTGCTTTCTTGATAATCCCGTGCTCTCTGCAGACGTAGCTGACGATGACGTTCCGTCGAACAGTTAGGAGTCATCTGCTGCAGTCCTCCATGTTAAACTACGTGCATTTGGCGGTGTGGTTCTAAACACTTCTGCCTGCACCAGCATTGCACTCTGTCATCGCATCTGCCGCAGATCGCCACTTACCTTGCTTTACAGAGCAGGCAAGCATCCACCTTCACGTCCTGTGACGATGCGTGGACTTCCAGCGCCTTGTCGCCTACTCACCGTTCCCTGTCCTTCAACCACATTGCGTACATGCTGACGACAGTAGCGCGTAGACAGCCGACCACCGTTGCTATTTCCGAATGTTCGTTCCCAGATGCCGGACCATACCAATCTAACGTTTCTCATTGTCACTTACTCCTGTGAATTTCTGTATTTGCATAATGTATTGTCGCTAGGCAGATTCTCCATTCGTCTCTACTCAACTTATACGCAGGTGTCTACAAAAGTATGGAAACACCAAAGCACACCACTCCTCACACTGCCTAATACGGTATAGGTAAACCGTTGGCATTTAAAACATCTTCCAGTCATCTCGGAAAGGATAGTTACAGGTCGCGAATGGCTTTGAAGGGAATTTTATACCATTCTTCCAGGAAAATACTGACAGGATCAGGTAACGATGATGAAGGTGGATAGCGACCACGTAGCCTCCTCTCCAAAGTAGACCACAAAGACTGAATAATATTGAGATCTTGCGGATGTGGTGACAAGGATAGATGCGATATTTCATCCTCTTGGATCACGTGAGTGAGTGAACAGGGTCCCTCTCGTCTTGGAACACAGCATCACCCAGGAGAACAGAAGTTGTACCATGGATGGACCTGACCAGCTAAAATGGTCAAATAATACTTGGCAGTAATGCAGCCTTTCAGAATACCCATGGGGCCTATAGACTACCACGATGTGGTTGCCCAAATATTAACCGAACCCCTGCATGTTTCTCATGAGTCTTAAACTCGGCCAGAAGTTGGAAACAGTTGTGATCAAAACTCATCGGATCAAATTACTTTCATCCATTGCTCCATAGTCCAGGTTTTATGGCTTTGGCTGTGCGTTTTTCTGTTTCAGGTATTTGAATTACTGAAGAGTGGTTTTGGAACTGAAGCTCGCCGTGCAATTTCTTGCATACGGTT